>NC_037689.1:121299890-121324835 GCF_003255815.1 Theropithecus gelada
AAAAGGCCGGGCGCGGTGGCTCAAGCCTATAATCCCAGCACTTTGGGAGGCCGAGACGGGCGGATCACGAGGTCAGGAGATCGAGACCATCCTGGCTAACACGGTGAAACCCCGTCTCTACTAAAAAAATACAAAAAACTAGCCGGGCGAGGTGGCGGGCGCCTGTAGTCCCAGCTACTCGGGAGGCTGAGGCAGGAGAATGGCGTAAACCTGGGAGGCGGAGCTTGCAGTGAGCTGAGATTCGGCCACTGCACTCCAGCCCGGTCGACAGAGCAAGACTCCGTCTCAAAAAAAAAAAAAAAAAAAAAGAAAGAAAAAGAAAAGAAATATATTGACTATCTACAATCTAATCTAGATAAAACATGTAAGAGTAAGTACTACAGAGCAACTGGACCACATATATTTTAGCAGTTAAAGAAATACAATACTACAATATGTGAAATATATCCCATTGGATGTCAGTAAATGCTCTCATGGAGCTCCAGAATATTAAGACAACTATGACCTTTTCCTGCTTGAATTATGCCCACTCAGCCCAGTGTAGAAATTGGCGGGAAAGCCCAATAAGTTGGGCAGCTGGAGCACTGAAGCTCTGGATCCTCAGGGATGCCACTGCATGTACACATATTCTGTCCACGGTCCCAACCCAGCCCAGTCCTGCCCTTCCCAAAATACTGTTTTTGATCTTGGGGGACACTGAAACCTCAAACTAATAGAAAGTTCTCTTGTTTTCTAGTAGGAGTAGTCCTTTTAAAATTTGAATTGATTACAAATTTCTTCCTCGTTTAGGGCAGTGGAAGAAAGGCCAACATGAAAATATGTTGATTTACAGTTCCCACCATGGCAGGCAGCCCTTTAAATGCTACTTGCTTTTTGCCTAATATAATTTAATGAATGTCCACTCTTTGAAAATTTGTGCACATGAATTCCACTTGAACAATTTTGCAGATTGCACAGAGACACAAAATGGTGGAAGCATTAATAGGTTGAATTTACTTTTTTTATGTTTTATTTATTTATTTATTTATTTATTTATTTATTTTATTTTTTTATTTTTTTTTTTGAGACGGAGTCTCGCTCTGTCGCCCAGGCTGGAGTGCAGTGGCCGGATCTCAGCTCACTGCAAGCTCCACCTCCCGGGTTCACGCCATTCTCCTGCCTCAGCCTCCCAAGTAGCTGGGACTACAGGCGCCCGCCACCTCGCCCAGCTAGTTTTTTGTACTTTTTAGTAGAGACGGGGTTTCACCGTATTAACCAGGATGGTCTCGATCTCCTGACCTCGTGATCCGCCCGTCTCGGCCTCCCAAAGTGCTGGGATTACAGGCTTGAGCCACCGCGCCCGGCCTTATTTATTTATTATTTTTATTTTATTTTATTTTATTTTTTTGAGACAGAGTCTCCCTTTGCCGCCCAGGCTGGAGTGCGGTGGCTGTGATGTCCGCTCACTGCAAGCTCCGCTCCCCCGGGGTTCACGCCATTCTCCTGACTCAGCCTCCTGAGTAACTGGGACTACAGGCGCCCGCCACCACGCCCGGCTAATTTTTTTGTATTTTTAGTAGAGACGGGGTTTCACCGTGTTCGCCAGGATGGTCTCGATCTCCTGACCTAGTGATGCGCCTGCCTCGGCCTCCCAAAGTGCTGGGATTACAGGCATGAGCCACCGCGCCGGCCTGAATTGACTTTTTTTAAAAGCCAACTTTTGGGTTTTGGCTTTATGCATTTTTGTTTATTTTTGTGGCAGAAACAGAGAGGCTTACTGAGATCCCACTTCATGAAGGCTCTCACTGTCCAGCTGCAAGGAGTGTGGTTAGCTGTTACTGCCATCAGCTGTTAGTAGCTCCAAGGTCAGACCACCTCAGGTTTTAAGCTGAGATCATCCTCAGGATGCCCATGGCTAACGATGGAGCAAAAGGAGGTATTGGGATATAGCCTTTTCTGCTCAATGCAGAACTCATCTGAGGGACAATCTTTGCTCCAGAGCTCCCCAGTGGACTGACAGAGACTTTCTCAGGTCTACATTGCAGTCGTACAACACCCCCTGACCTTTTTTTTTTCATGGATATTACTTCTCTATAAACCTTTTGTACCCTTAACTCCCTGGTATCTGTTTCCCTGACAACCCAACCTGTGACGAATTTCTAGTTCATGCATTTGAGCTTTTTCTTTCATTAATTCCCTATTTGTATTTTCTTTTGGATAATTTTGTGGCTTTGCAACTGTGCTTATAGTATACTACTCAGTGTACATATTTTCCACTTTTAGTAATAAGAGCATTTGTAGTGGAGTATTGCAAACCGCTGGATTTGAATGCTTTTAGGGCAGTCATGTACTCTCCAATTCTCCATAGGCCCTTCCTCTCCCTATTTTTACATCTAACCACTTCCTACCTCTACATCACCTACATAGGCCCTGGACACATTTGCGATTCCTGATGTAAAGATACACATTTTCTTCTAAATAGAGCCTTAGATGATCCCATAGGTTTTGTTACAAAGCATTTACCTTTTTGTTACTTCCTACAAAATTTATAACTTCTCGGCCGGGCTTGGTGGCTCAAGCCTGTAATCCCAGCACTTTGGGAGGCCGAGACGGATGGATCACGAGGTCAGGAGATCGAGACTATCCTGGCAAACAGGGTGAAACCTCGTCTCTACTAAAAATACAACAAAGTAGCCAGGTGTGGTGGCAGGTGACTGTAGCCCCAGCTACTCAAGAGGCTGAGGCAGGAGAATGGCGTGAATCCAGGAGGCAGAGCTTGCAGTGAGCCGAGATCGCACCACTGCACTCTAGCCTGGGCGAAAGAGCAAGACTCGGTCTCGAACTGTGTTCGCAGCCGCCGCCGCGCCTCCGTCGCTCTCTAACGCCAGCGCCGCCTCTCGCTCGCCGAGCTCCAGCCGAAGGAGAAGGGAGGTAAGTAAGGAGGTCTCTGTACCATGGCTCGTACAAAGCAGACTGCCCGCAAATCGACCGGTGGTAAAGCACCCAGGAAGCAACTGGCTACAAAAGCCGCTCGCAAGAGTGCGCCCTCTACTGGAGGGGTGAAGAAACCTCATCGTTACAGGCCTGGTACTGTGGCGCTCCGTGAAATTAGACGTTATCAGAAGTCCACTGAACTTCTGATTCGCAAACTTCCCTTCCAGCGTCTGGTGCGAGAAATTGCTCAGGGCTTTAAAACAGATCTGCGCTTCCAGAGCGCAGCTATCGGTGCTTTGCAGGAGGCAAGTGAGGCCTATCTGGTTGGCCTTTTTGAAGACACCAACCTGTGTGCTATCCATGCCAAACGTGTAACAATTATGCCAAAAGACATCCAGCTAGCACGCCACATACGTGGAGAATGTGCTTAAGAATCCACTATGATGGGAAACATTTCATTCTAAAAAAAAAAAAAAAAAAAAAAATCTTCTTGCTGTTATTGGTAGTTCTGAACGTTAGATATTTTTTTTCCATGGGGTCAAAAGGTACTTAAGTATATGATTGCGAGTGGAAAAATAGGGGACAGAAATCAGGTATTGGCAGTTTTTCCATTTTCATTTGTGTGTGAATTTTTAATATAAATGCAGAGGCGTAAAGCATTAATGCAAGTTAAAATGTTTCAGTGAACAAGTTTCAGCGGTTCAACTTTATAATAATTATAAATAAACCTGTTAAATTTTTCTGGACAATGCCAGCATTTGGATTTTTTTAAAAACAAGTAAATTTCGGCCGGGCGCGGTGGCTCAAGCCTGTAATCCCAGCACTTTGGGAGGCCGAGACGGGGGGATCACGAGGTCAGGAGATCGAGACCATCCTGGCTAACACGGAGAAACCCCGTCTCTACTAAAAAATACAAAAAACTAGCCGGGCGAGGTGGCGGGCGCCTGTAGTCCCAGCTACTCGGGAGGCTGAGGCAGGAGAATGGCATAAACCCGGGAGGCGGAGCTTGCAGTGAGCTGAGATCCGGCCACTGTACTCCAGCCTGGGCGACAGAGCGAGACTCCGTCTCAAAAAAAAAAAAAAAAAAAAAAAAAAACAAGTAAATTTCTTATTGACGGCAACTAAATGGTGTTTGTAGCATTTTTATCATACAGTAGATTCCATCCATTCACTATACTTTTCGGAGTTGTCCTACATACAAGTACATGTTTTTAATGTTGTCTGTCTTCTGTGCTGTTCCTGTAAGTTTGCTATTAAAATACATTAAACTATATTAAAAAAAAGACTCCATCTCAAAATAATAATAATAATAAATAAATAAGATAAAATTAAATTAAAAAATAAAGTACGTGGGACTACAGGAATGCACCACCATGCCTGGCTATTTTATTCTTCTATTTCATGGCTTTTTTTTGGCGATGGGCTCTCACTATGTTGCCCAGGCTTCGATCTTGAACAAAATTTTTGTAGAGACAGGAGTCACGCTATGTTGCCCAGACTGGTATCAAACTCCTGGTCTCAAGCAATCCTCACACCTTGGCTTCCCAAAGCACTGGGAGTACAGGCACGAGCCATTGTACCCAGCCATGATCTAGGGGTATCTAGGGGACTGTTCCTCAGTTTCTAAGTAGTAAAGATATTTTGACCATCTTCTATTATTTATTTTAAATTTTAGTGGATTATAATGAGAAGGTGTAGCCTCTACAAATCGCTGCTTCTTTAAATTCATGACGTTTTCCTCTGTGATGAAGCACACAGTCGATGGACATTAGAACATAATTTACATTGAAAAAATTTTTTCCAAGTTCCCAAGAGCTGGAAAACAAAATAGTTTACATTTTAAAATGTGTGTGGAAATATACATATATATGATTATATGTTGAACTTGTTTGTCACATTATTCAATCATCTATTCTCTAGCTTATTTTTCATCTACTTGATCATTCAAGTTCTGAAGGAGATATATTATAATCTCCCATTATGGTGGTGGTTTTCTATCAAAATATTCTTGGGTTTCTGAGAGTTTGCTGTAAATATTAAGCTGCTATAATAATTTAGTACATAAAAGTTTGTGATTCATCACTTCAACAAGGATTGAACCATTTATGCCCCCTGTTTGTCTTGTTTAATGCATTTGATCTTGAATTCCACTTTTTTCTAATAAAGCTTGATGGCTTAAGCAACACATTTATAACCTCACAGTTTCTGTAGGTCAGGACTCTAGGCCTGACCTAATTGGGTCTTCTGCTTCAGGTTCTCTTATAAGATTGCTATCAAGGTGTCCATTTAGGGTCTTTCACAGGCTGCAATCAAGGTGTCAGCTGGGGCTGCAGTCTTATCTCAAGGCTCACTGTGACAGGATGCACTTCCAAAATAACTCAAATGGTTGCTGGAAGGATGCAGCTTCTTGCTGGCTGTTGGACTAAAGGCCTCAGTTCCTTGCCAGGGGGCCCTCTGCATCAGCGTAATCACTCAGGAAGAGCCAGAGACAGAATATGAGCAAGATACAGGATTTTTAATTAACAGTTCTTTTCTCCCAATTTTCTGCAGATGGTATTCCACGGTTTTGTACCTTTCTGTGTTGTAGATTTTTAAAATACAAAAAAAACTAGCCAGGCATGGTGGTGCACACCTGTAGTCCTGGCTACTTGGGAGGCTGAGGCAGGAGGATCACCTGAGCCTGGACATGTTGAGGCTGCAGTGACCTGTGATCGCGCCACAGCACTCCAGCCTGGGTGACAGAGTGAAACCCTGGAAAAAAAAAAAGAAAGAAAGAAAGAAGAGAAAACAAAAGACAAGACAAGACTTGGCGCAGTGGCTCACACCTGTAATCCGAGCACTTTGGGAGGCCGAGGTAGGCAGATCACGAGGTCAGGAGATCGAGACCATCCTGGTCAACATGGTGAAACCCTGTCTCTACTAAAAATACAAAAAAGTAGTCAGGTGTGGTGGCAGGCACCTGTAGTCACAGCTACTCAAGAGGCTGAGGCAGGAGAATGGCGTGAACGGTGTGGGGCAGAGTTTGCAGTGAGCTGAGATCGCGCCACTGCACTCCAGCCTGGGAGCGAGACTCTGTCAAAAAAAAAAAAAAAAAGAGGAAAGGAAGGAAGGAAGGAAGGAAGGAAAGAAGGAGAGGAAAGGAAAGGAAAGAAGGGAGGGGAAGAAAGTGGTGTTACCAGAGCCCATGAATCAGGGTTATCCAGTGCAAGCCTGTCTGGTAGGATCTGGGGTTACAGAGGAGCTGCAACCAGTACCAGACGTATTACCCAACACAGAGAGGAAGGTCTACGGAAATATCCAAGCTTCTCCTTGTTCCCAGTCTTCAGCCTTTTACCAGTGCCTCCCAGTGGCCAAAGCCAGCTGGAAGCCAGAATGTGTTCTTTCTGTTTGGAAACTTAACAAGGGTTTCTCTTTATACTTGGAATTCAAGGATTTCACAAGGATAAATTTTGATGTGTGTCTTTTTTGATTATCATTCATATGACTCAGTGAACACTTTTAATCTGCAAACCCAAATCTTTCTTCATCTCAGGGAAATTTTCTTCTATTATTTATCTAGTTAGGTTTTCGCTTCCTTATATTCACTTTGTCCTTCTGGACTCCTATCATTTTCACAACAGATCTCCTGAGTTTCTTAATCCTCAATGATTTCTATTTCTTTACATTTTTGTTCTCTGTTGAAAGCTATTTATTCCGCTTGATCTTACAGATTACTAATTTGGTTCTCAGTTAAGGATCATCCTCTTTTCCAGTTTGTGCACTAATTTTTTTAAATTCTGAAATCAAGTTTTCCAGTTCTAGAATGTCTTTTTATTGTGCTCTAATTGCACATCCTTGAGAGCTTTCATTACTTGTTACACTTTATCATTTGATACACATGTATATAAAATACGCGAAGCACTGTTCTAAACATTTTACAAATATTAACTTGTTTAATCATTTACTAATTCTCTCTGACTCTTCCTGTGATTCTGCATCAATAGAAGCCATCTGTCTAGTTGTGTGAGTTAGTCTTCCTCCCTCTGGTTAACAAATGTCCTCAAAGGGGTCATTTCTCCTTACCTGCTCATGGTTTTGACTTATTAGCAGTTAGGTCAGATTAGGGTCTCCTGAACAGTGGTAAACCAGTGAATGGTGGAAGACTAAGTAGTTTTTGCTGTTGTATGTGAGAAGTAAACTAGATGAAGAGATATAATGCCTTTGCTGAGACATAGGAAGGAAGCCTCTTTGCCCCAAGCCTCCCTGAGCATACGTGGCAATCTCTTCCAATCATAGGAGCTGAAAGTAATTCAGGCCAGCAAAATCATTTTCCTCAAGTTCCATCATGGTCATGTGAATCGGTCAGGTCCCTTAGGTCTTCAGGAAGGCAGGTGAGCAGGTTGAACCTTCATAGAACAGGCTTCATACAGCAGAATCAGTCTTTGTTCCAGATTTCTTTCTTTCTTTTTTTTTTTTTTTTTTAATTCATTGAGGGCTTTCCGGTGTTTACTGGAAAGCCTGCTAGACAAATTCTAAAAGAGCTGTAACACACCCCCCCCCCCCACCAAGGTTTTAAGAGAGATACCCTGCCCTTACCACTACTCCTTGACTCTCTCCTGGCACTAAGCAGATCAGTCTCAGCCAATTCAGGAGGGGAACTCCAGAGCCAAAATTGTCTATTTGAAGTGTCTCACTGGCCAGGCGTGGTGGCTCACGCCTGTAATCCCAGCACTTTGGGAAGCTGAGGTGGGTGGATCACTTGAGGTCAGGAGTTTGAGACCAGCCTGGCCAACATGGCAAAACCCCATCTCCATCAAAAAATACAAAAATTAGCCAGGTGTGGTGGTGCATGCCTGTAGTTTCAGCTACTCAGGAGGCTGAGATGGGAGGATCACTTGAACCTAGGAGGTAGAGGCTGCAGTGGGCCGAGATCGTGCCACTGAACTCCAGCCTGGGTGATAGAGTGAGACCCTGTCACAAAACATAAATTAATTAATTTAATTTAATTTAGAATAAATTTAAAAAATAAAATGAAGTGTCCCACATTGGGCAGAAATGGTCACATGCTAACATCACTGCCTTATGCAGTCATAGGCTGGATGCTACTCAAATCTACTCTCCATCCCCACTAGAAAATACTAAAAGAAATATAGCCTTAAATACAGATTTTAGGCTCCATCATGCTACCTATCCTGACTGTTGAGTTACTCTCCAGCAGGATTCAGGAGGAAGAGTGTATCAGGAACATTTATTCAAGCTTTTATCATCCCAGAACTTGAGGATACTATTTCCTTGTTTAACCTTCCATACTATAGAAACATTGCAGCCAAGCTAATTTCTTTTTTTTTTTTTTTTTTTTTTTTTTTTGAGACGGAGTCTCGCTCTGTCGCCCAGGCTGGAGTGCAGTGGCCGGATCTCAGCTCACTGCAAGCTCCGCCTCCCGGGATTACGCCATTCTCCTGCCTCAGCCTCCCCAGTAGCTGGGACTACAGGCGCCCGCCACCTCGCCCGGCTAGTTTTTTTTGTATTTTTTTAGTAGAGACGGGGTTTCACCGGGTTAGCCAGGATGGTCTCGATCTCCTGACCTCGTGATCCCCCCGTCTCGGCCTCCCAAAGTGCTGGGATTACAGGCTTGAGCCACCGCGCCCGGCCTTGCCAAGCTAATTTCAAAGAGAAGAATGAAAGAAAGTAGGAATAGCATTGCTATTGGTTTTCCAAGACCTAAAAATTATGTTGTATTTCTCTTTAGTTTGATCTTGAGATCTTTCTCTGCAGAGGAAGTATAAACTCTAGCCCTGCCCTGATCAGGTTCCAGGGGATTCTTTGCGGATATTTACACTGTGCCTTTCACAGGATACTTCTTTATCCTATCAGATGGACTAATACCTAGGTATCTGACCCATGGTCAGGTGTCCCTCTCATAGGAAACTTGTTTATACTGTCAACTGCCCTTGAGGTTCTTACCTGACTTGTGTTCAGTTTATTCCTGCCAAGATAGCCACTCTTTAGGAGAGCTTTCACTGGGAGTAAAATTAGGTCTGTGTGTGTCAGTCAGGTGAGGTACAGAGAAGACAACACAACAAAAACACATGAAAAACAAAAGGAGTTTATTACTCATAGATCCCAGAGAGAAGAAGGGTGCCAACAAGCAGATTGTCAAACCAGTGAGAGGGGAGTGAGAAACAGAGAAGACCTATGCAATGAGTCATTCGCTGGGGCCCAGGATGCTATCAAATCAGAGTTCCCTTCCAATTGTGGGGTTAGAGAAAGCAGGCATGAGTTTGATGGGGTTGCATTGTTACAGAGTGGTCACTGCAGCATATCTGCACAGTCCCTGTTGAGGGTAGAATAAACAGAGTGAGTCAAATGTGCTGTCACACCCGGCTAATTTTTGTATTTTTGGTAGAGACGGGGTTTTGCCATTTTGACCAGTCTGGTCTCGAACTCCTGGCCTCAAGTGATCCACCTGCCTCAGCCTCCCAAAGTGCTGGGATTACAGACATGAGCCATCACGCCTGGCCCAACCTCTTAATGACTAAACTGAAATACTTGAAGCAGGGGTGGCAAACTCAAAGACTAGGGTCAAGCAGGTAAGTATGTGAAGGAAGGGACCAAGTATAACGGCATAAGTATTCACTGTATGAGTGGTGAGGATGGCAGCAAATTCCAGAAGGCAAGCTACTCAGTTCCAGCGTACATTGCAGTCAAAAATGCAGTCCAGGCCGGGCACGGTGGCTCAAGCCTGTAATCCCAGCACTTTGGGAGGCCGAGACGGGCGGATCACAAGGTCAGGAGATCGAGACCATCCTGGCTAACATGGTGAAACCCCGTCTCTACTAAAAAATACAAAAAAATAGCCGGGCGAAGTGGCGGGCGCCTGTAGTCCCAGCTACTCAGGAGGCTGAGGCAGGAGAATGGCGTAAACCCGGGAGGCGGAGCTTGCAGTGAGCTGAGATCCGGCCACTGCACTCCAGCCTGGGCGACAGAGCGAGACTCCGTCTCAAAAAAAAAAAAAAAAAAAAAAAAAAAAATGCAGTCCAAACCAGAGCTACATTTTTAACCACAATGCAATACAACCAACATTTAGAGCTGAACCTGTACCCATGCCACCAGTAAAAAGGCTGCAATAAGATGAAGAATTATGGCCGGGCTTAATACAAGCAATTTGGGAGGCCAAGGCAGGCAGATCACTTGAGGTCAGGAGTTCGAGACTAGCCTGGCCAACATGGTAAAACCCTGTCTCTACTAAAAACACAAAAATTAGCCGGGGGTGGTGGCTGTAATCCCAGTTACTTGGGAAGCTGAGGCAGAAGGATCACTTGAACCTGGGAGGTGGGGGTTGCGGTGAGCCAAGACCATGCCATTGCACTCCATCCTGGGCAACAAGAGCGAAACTCCATCTAAAAAAAAAACAAAAAAAATGAGGAATTACATCACCACTCTTTTGATTACTCAAGAAAACCATAAGGTAGTACTACTGAGATCCCTACTCATAGCACCAGAATAAAACCCATACCAACTGTCACCACATCAAGTAAAAGCACCTTTTTAAATCAAGGCCATCATACCATCACTTAATTTACTAGGAGCCAGGCCGGGCGCGGTGGCTCAAGCCTGTAATCCCAGCACTTTGGGAGGCCGAGACGGGTGGATCACGAGGTCAGGAGATCGAGACCATCCTGGCTAACACGGTGAAACCCCGTCTCTACTAAAAAAATACAAAAAACTAGCCGGGCGCGGTGGCGGGCGCCTGTAGTCCCAGCTACTCAGGAGGCTGAGGCAGGAGAATGGCGTGAACCCAGGAGGCGGAGCTTGCAGTGAGCTGAGATCTGGCCACTGCACTCCAGCCTGGGCGACAGAGGGAGACTCTGTCTCAAAAAAAAAAAAAAAGAATTTCTAAAAAAAAAAAAAAAATTTACTAGGAGCCAATCTCTGATACAACCATGACTTATATTCATATCAACATTTAGCACTCCATGAGAAAGCATTAGCGAAGAAGAAGGTTTTTATCCCTACAATACCAAGAGAAAGTTGTGGCCACTCAATTTTCCTCGTAGACCTAAAAGTGTTCAAAAAAAATAGTTTATTAATTTTCTTAATGGTTTTGTCATTTGTACTACATGGATTACTATAAATTATTTAACCAGGCCGGGCGCGGTGGCTCAAGCCTGTAATCCCAGCACTTTGGGAGGCCGAGGCGGGTGGATCACGAGGTCAGGAGATCGAGACTATCCTGGCTAACATGGTGAAACCCCGTCTCTACTAAAAATACAAAAAACTAGCCGGGCGTGGTGGCGGGCGCCTGTAGTCCCAGCTACTTGAGAGGCTGAGGCGGGAGAATGGCGTGAACCCGGGAGGCGGAGTTTGCAGTGAGCCGAGATCAGGCCACTGCACTCCAGCCTGGGAGACACAGCGAGACTCCGTCTCAAAAAAAAAAAAAATATATATATATATATTTAACCAGTGCCCTATATTTAGGGCTTCTTCCTTCAAGTATTCATCGTTACAAATAATTCTACAATGATCATTACTATGTATCCGTTTTTAAGTATTTCTACAAGATATATTCACCAAAGTGTAGTTGCTAGATCAAAAGATCTATACCGACCCTACGTAGTCGCTCACGCCTGTAATCCCAGCACTTTGGGAGGCCGGGGAGGGCGGATCACAAGGTCAGGAGTTCAAGACTAGCCTGGCTAGCATGGTGAAACCCGGTCTCTACTGAAAATACAAAAAATTAGCCGAGAATGGTGGCATGCGCCTGTAGTCCCAACTACTCGGGGGGCTGAGGCAGGAGAATTGGTTGAACCCAGGAGGCGGAGGTTGTAGTGAGCCAAGATTGCGCCACTGCACTCCACCATGGATGACAGAGCGAGACTCCGTCTCAAAAAAAAAAAAAAATAGGTCTATACCTTTAAAATGTTTATAGATATTGATAAAATGGCATCAAAATATTAACCCAATGTATAATCCTACAGACAGTGTTAAAAGAATGGCTATTTATCAATATTCAAGCCAACCCTGGAAACTGTCAATATTTCAAATCTTTACTAATCTGACAGATCAAATGAAATATTTTGATTAGAGGGGCCGGGCGCGGTGGCTCAAGCCTGTAATCCCAGCACTTTGGGAGGCGGAGACGGGCGAATCACGAGGTCAGGAGATCGAGACCATCCTGGCTAACCCGGTGAAACCCCGTCTCTACTAAAAAAATACAAAAAAAACTAGCCGGGCGAGGTGGCGGGCGCCTGTAGTCCCAGCTACTCGGGAGGCTGAGGCAGGAGAATGGCGTAAACCCGGGAGGCGGAGCTTGCAGTGAGCTGAGATCTGGCCACTGCACTCCAGCCTGGGCGACAGAGCGAGACTCTGTCTCAAAAAAAAAAAAAAAAGAAATATTTTGATTAGCATTTATTTGGTTATTAATGAGGTTCAGTGTCTTTCATACATTAGCCATCTGTATATGTATATTCTCATAACCGTTGTCTATTTTTCTAATGTGTCATTGGTCATTGATTTGTAAGAAATTTTTTTGTATTAAGTAAATAAGATTTTCTCTCTCATATGTAGTGCAAATTTTTTTTTTTTTTTTTTGAGATGGAGTCTTGCTCTGTTGCCCATGCTGGAGTGCAGTGGCCTGATCTCTGCTCACTCAAACTCCGCCTCCCGAGTTCACGCCATTCTCCTGCCTCAGCCTCCCGAGTAGCTGGGACTATAGGCGCCCGCCACCACGCCCAGCTGCTTTTTTGTATTGTTAGTAGAGATGGGGTTTCACCGTGTTAGCCAGGATGGTCTTGATCTCCTGAACTCGTGATCTGCCCACCTCGGCCTCCCAAAGTGCTGGGATTACAGGCGTGAGCCACCGCGCCTGGCCTGTAGTGCAAGTATTTATTCACAATTTGTTTTTTAAAATATTTATTTGTGCTGCCTTATGCTGTGCAAGATTTTTTTTTTTTTTTAGTGTAGTTGAATTTACATCTTTTTTTCCTTCAAAGCTTCTTGGGGTCGGGAATGGTGGCTCATGCCTGAAATCCCAGTAATTTGGTAGGCTGAGGCAGGAAGATCACTTGAGCCCTGGAGTTCAAGACTTGCCTGGGCAAAGTAGGGAAACCCTGTCTCTACAAAATTAAAAATTAAAAAAAAAAAAGCCGGGCATGGTGGTGCCCACCTGAAGTGTAGTCGCTGCTACTCAGGAGGCTGAGTTGGGTGAATAGCTTGAGCCCAAAAGGCCGAGGCTGCAGTGAGCAATGATCGCACCATCGCACTCCAGCCTGGAGACAGAGAAAGACCCCATCTCAAAAACAAACAAACAAACAAAAAACTTCTTGGCTTTTGTCATGCTTAGAAACCTCTCACCTGCTTTTTTTTTTTTTTTTTTTTTTTTGCTTGTTGTTGTTGTTGCTGTTGCAGTTAAGAGATAGTCTCTCTGTAAGCCAGGCTGGAGTGCAGCGGTGTGATCATAACTCGCTGTAGCCTCGAACTCCTGGGCTCAAGCAATCCTCCTGCCTCAGTCTTCAGAGTAGCTGGAACTATAGGCATGCACCACCATAACCGCCTAATCTTTTAATTAAAAAAAATTTTTTTTTTTTTTGAGAAGGAGTTTTTACTGTGTTACCCAGGCTGGAGTGCAGTGGCATGATCTTGGCTCACTGAAACCTCTGCCTCCTGGGTTCAAGCAATTATCCTGCCTCAGCCTCCCAAGTAGCTGGGATTGCAGGCACCTGCCACCACTCCTGGCAAATGTTTGTATTTTTATTAGAAACGAAGTTTCACCATGTTGGCCATGCTGGTCTCAAACTCTTAACCTCAGGTGATCCTTACCTTACCTTGTGAAATTCCTTCTCCTTACCTTACCTTCTCCTTACCTTACCTTACCTTCTCCTTACCTTACCTTGTGAAATTCCTTCTCCTGGCTCATCCTGTCTCAAAAGCTCCCCTACAGGCCGGGCGCGGTGGCTCACGCCTGTAATCCCAGCATTTTGGGAGGCCGAGGCGGGCGGATCACGAGGTCAGGAGATCGAGACCATCCTGGCCAACACGGTGAAACCCCGTCTCTACTAAAAATACAAAAAAGTAGCCGGGCGTGGTGGTGGGCGCCTATAGTCCCAGCTACTTGGGAGGCTGAGGCAGGAGAATGGCGTGAACTCGGGACGCGGAGCTTGCAGTGAGCCGAGATCGCGCCACTGCACTCCAGCCTGGGCGACAGAGCGAGACTCCGTCTCAAAAATAAAAAAAAAAAAAAAAGGTCCCCCTACTGAGTACCTTGTGTCCCCGGCCCCTGCCCGCCAGCGAACAACCCCCTTTGACTGTAATTTTCCACTACCTACCCAAATCCCATAAAACGGCCCCACCCCTATCTCCCTTCGCTGACTCTCTTTTCGGACTCAGCCCGCCAGCACCCAGGTGATTAAAAAGCTTTATTGCTCTATTGCTCGCACAAAGCCTGTTAGGTGGTCTCTTCACACGGACGCGCGTGAAATTGTCTATTCTTGAAGTTCCTCATTTAAACAGACGTCAAGGAGTAGGCACCTGGTAGTATCAAGCCTGAAACAAAGCAATAACGTGATGTTTCACCCAAGCCCAGAGTCCTAAGATCACAGACGACTAGGCTGTGTCTGACCGGAAGCTCCTCAGCTCCCTCTCTGCAGTTCCCTGCCCTAAGAGAATGTCACCACCTGCTGAGAGCAACAGCAGCAGTACCACTAGAGGGAGCCTTTGGTGGTAAAAGAAAGATCCCCTGATGTCTCCAACCTTTTTTTGGTGAGGTAACAGGATATCTGGCTTGCCACAAAGATTTTTTATTTATTTATTTTTATTTATTTATTTGTTTTGAGACGGAGTCTCGCTCTGTCGCCCAGGCTGACTGCAGTGGCACGATCTCGGCTCACTGCAAGCTCCGCCTCCCGGGTTGCTGCCATTCTCCTGCCTCAGCCTCCCGAGTAGCTGGGACTACAGGTGCCGGCCACCACGGCCCGCAATTTTTTTTGTATTTTTAGTAGAGACGGGGTTTCACTGTGTTAGCCAGGATGGTCTCGAGCTCCTGACCTCGTGATCCGCCCGCCTCGGCCTCCCAAAGTGCTGGGATTCCAGGCGTGAGCCACTGCACCCGGCCCACAAAGATCTTTTTGACCAGACATATCCTAGCTAAGGGATGTCCAAACAACGGAATGTGAGGCCAACCTCCCATCAGACTTAAACTTTTGACAGGAGAACAAACCTCAAAACTGATTAGTCATGTAGCTAGCTAGCTATAGAGCTTTCAACTTAAATTAGCAGCAGCTGCCCAATGCCATGTGCAGTAACAAACTGGTTTTTGGGGTTTTTTTCCCTTTGATTTTAATGTTGTGTGTTCTTCGCTTGTTTGTTCATTTATTTATTTCTAGATGAGGTCTCGCTATGTGGCTCGGGCTGGTCTGAAACTCCTGGGTTCAAATGAGCCTCCCACCTCAGCACTCCAAAGTGCTGGGGTTACAGGTGAGAGTCACCACCCCCAGCCATAATGTATTTAAACCCTTATTTAAATAAGCTTGTTTTCAGAAACATCTGAAAAAAATAAATAAAATAAAATTGTCACCTTACAATAAGTTTTAATATCTAGTAGAGCTGGATTTTTCTCAAACTTATTTTTACAAATTCCTAGACATTCTTGCATATTTCCACTCAGATGAATCTTTAAGATGATTTTGTCAGCTATCCAAAAAGTACTGTGGAGTTTTAAAATCAGAATGGTGATAAATTTATAAATTAATTTGGGAATAATTACTACTTTTGCAAAATTCAATCCTTTGCTGTCCCTCTGGATTAATTTTAGTCTCCTTTGTATAGGTGTTACACAATTTCTTCATTAATATCGTATTTATGAGTCACCTATAATGTGCAAGGCACTGTTTATTCTTGTATGCTGAACATACAAGAATATATCCCTGTTTTCATGGAGTTTACAATCTAGCTGGGGAGGGAGACAACATTTTTAAAAACAAATAGCCAGGCACGGTGGCTCATGCCTATAATCCTAGGACTTTGGGAGGCCGAGGCGGGCAGATCACGAGGCTAGGAGTTTGAGACCAGCCTGACCAACATAGTGAAACCCCGTTTCTACTAAAAATACAAAAATTAGCCGGGCATGGTGGTGCACGCCTGTAGTCCCAGCTACTCAGGAGGCTGAAGCAGGAGAATCACTTGAACCCAGGAGGCAGAGGTTGCAGTCAGCCGAGATCGCACCACTGCACTCCAGCCTGAGCAACAGAGTGAGACTCTGTCTCAAAAAAAACAAAATTAAATTAAAAACAAATATAATATGACAATTGGTGACAAGTGTTATAAGGAAAATAAACCTGGGTAAGAGCATAAAGAATAAAAGGAAAGGAATGCTATTTTACATAGGCTGATCAGGGAAGGCCTTTCTGATAGGTAAAACTTTAGCAGAAACTTAAAGGAGGTGAATGAATCAGCCATGAGGATATCAAGGTAAAGAGCATTGCAGGCAGTAAGTACAAAGCCCTAAGGCTCAAACGTAACTGGCTTGTTTGAGGAACAGCAGGAAGCTAGTATGACTGAAGTACAGGTGATAAGATCTGAGTGCTAACCAGGGACCAGGTTATATATAAGTCCTTGTAGGTCATGGGAACGATTTTGGATTTTATTCTGAGTGGGTTTAAAAGGCACTGGGAGGTTTTAAACTAAGAAGCGACATGTCTGATTTATTCTTTTAAAGGATCACTGTCACCTCTATGAGGAGAATAGAATGGCAAAGGTGGAAGTTGGGAACTCAGTTAAATCCAGGAGATACATATGATGGTAGCTTGGGCCAGGGTGGTGAGGAGGGTAATTTGTGCTCAGAACAGAAAGAAGTGAGCCAGGGCCTCTTCCATCCAGAGGCATTTACCAAACAAGAGGTGTTCCTTAAGTGTGAGGGACACACGAGGCAATGAGTTAGTGACCTGCAGCTGCCAGGAAAGTAGACCCTGGACTCTGGGTAATATCTGTGTGTGTGTGTGTGTGTGTGTGTGTGTGTGTGTGTGTGTCTCTCTCTCACACACACACACACACACACACACTCAACTAGGATTCTGTCGTAGTCTTTGCCCTAGGGGTCATTTGCCTACCCCAGGAAACAACTGATAGGCAAGCAGTGCTTTGGGGTGGACACTGGGAACTGAAGAAAGCAGCTGAAGCTGTGCACCAGCCAAAGGGGACTCCTAGCGCAAATTACACTCTTGTGCAGAGAGAACTCAAAGGACTACGCTCTGGAATATGGAAACAGAAAAATCCTCAAGCTTTGTTTCCAGATCATTAATGCTTTCAGATGGTGAGTCATGACTAAGGCAAGCTTTGAGAGAGGCCAGGAACCCAGAGAGGTTAGCATAGCATGCAGGGATAGCTTTTAACCTTAAGGTGTTTGACCATTCCAAAGAGGTATGTGAGAAGCTGAGCTGCTCATTTGTTGGTTTATGGGGCTGGGGGCAAAAGGTGGAATCTAAGGGGTACTGTTCCTTGCTTTGGGTTTGGAAACTAGATAGCTACACCCTAGGAGTAAGAACGAACCAGAAGTAAATTCGCCTTCATGACCTCCATAGACCAGATTTATCATTTGAATGGCCCACAAAATATCAAGATTTAAACTTGGAATAAGGTAATCCCATAGTTTTCCCATACTATTAGTGCCCCAGGCACTTGGTAAGGAACAAAAAAAAAAAAATCCTTTCTGGGAAAAGACAATATTATTCCAAGTCTCAAATTATTTCTATAAATAATTCTTCAGGGCCGGGCACAGAAGCTTATGCCTGTAATCCCAGCACTTTGGAAGGCCAAGGCAGGTGGGTCACTGGAGGTCAGGAGTTTGAGACCAGCTGGGCCAACATGGTGAAACCCCATCTCTACGAAAAATACAAAAATTAGTTGGGCGTGGTGGCAGGCACCTGTAATCCCAGCTATTCGGGAAGCTGAGGCAGGAGAATCGCTTGAACCCAGGAGACGCAGTTGCAGTGAGTCAAGATCGCGCCACTGCACTCCAGCCTGGGTGACAAGAGCAAGACTCCATCTCAAAAAATAATAATAATAATGATAATTCAAATAGGATATCCAACACATAACTAAAGATAACCAGGGACCAGGTGCGGTGGCTCACGCATGAAATCCCAACACTTTGGAAGGCTGAGGTGGGCAGATCACGAGGTCAGGAGTTCGAGACCAGCCTGGCCAACATGGTGAAACCCTGTCTCTACTAAAAATACAAAACTTAGCTGGACGTGGTGGCGGGTACCTGTAATCCCAGCTACTCAGGAGGCTGAGGCAGGAGAATTGCTTGAACCTGGGAGGCAGAGGTTGCAGTAAGCTGAGATCGCCCCATTGCACTCCAGCCTGGGGGACAGAGTGAGACTCCTACTCAAAAAAAAAAAAAAAAAAAGTTGGCGGGGGGCTGGGCGGCAAAGGGCTTAAGTAGACATTTCTTCAAAGAAGATATACAAATGGCCGATAAAGACATCTAAAGATGTTCAGGGCCAGATGTGGTGACTCACACCTATAATCCCAGCACTTTGGGCTGCCAAGGTGGGAGGATATCTTGAGCCCAGGAGTTCATGACCAGCCTGGGCAACATAGTGAGACCCTCTCTCCATATAAAAACAAAAAATAAGGCTGGGCACGGTTGCTCACACCTGTAATCCCAGCACTTTGGGAGGCCGAGGCGGGCAGATCACCTGAGGTCAGGAGTTTGAAACCAGCCTGGCCAACATGGCAATACCCCGTCTCTACCAAAAACTACAAAAATTAGCCTGGCATGGTGGCGGGCGCCTGTAATCCCAGCTACTTGAGGCAGGAGAATCGCTTGAACTTGGGAGGCCGAGGTTGCAGTGAGCCGAGATTGAGCCATTGCACTCCAGCCTGGGTGACAGAGCAAAACTCCATCTCAAAAATAAATAAATAAATAAAATAAAGGTGTTTAACATCACTAATCATTAAGGAAATGCAAACCAAAATCACGAGATACCATTTTACATGCAGAAGAATAGCTATAATTTTAAAAAGATAGAGTTTCACAAGTCTAGATGCTGAGCCGCTCCACATTCGCAACGTCACGTGGAAGCTGAAGCTGCACCCCCCACGTGGCCCCTCTGGCCAGCTGAGCACCTCAGATAAGAACTACACCCAGTCCAGCACCAGCAGGTCAGTCACCAGCATCAGCCCCACCCTCTGCAGCTGGCTCTCCTGCTGCTGCACTCCCCGGCAGCAAGGTCTGATGGCCCAGGTGGCAATCACTGCAGCAGGCATGGCTGTGGACTCTGCTATGGGGCACACACTGGGTCATGCCATCAATGGGAGCTTCAGTGGAGTAAATGATGCTGAGCCCACAAGTGGTGACATCACTTACCAGGAGCCTCAGGGAACCCAGCCGGCCCAGCAGCAGTAACCTTGCTTGTATGAGATAAAATGGTTTTTGGAATGTGCCCAGAATTAGGGAGACAAAGTTCTGTGAGGGTTTCCATGAGGTGTTGAAGCAGTGCAGACTTGCAAATGGATTTATCTAATCAAGAAGTTCAAATTGAAGAAATGGAAAATCAGCTCTCATAACTAAGTTAATTTAGTGTAAAAATATAATTGATAGTCGGGCGTAGGGGCTCACGCCTGTAATCCCAGCACTTTGGGAGGCCAAGGCGGGCGGATCACCTGAGGTTGGGAGTGCGAGACCAGCCTAACCAACATGGAGAAACCCTGTCTCTACTAAAAAAAAAAAATACTAAAAATTAGCTTGGTGGCAAATGCCTGTAATCCCAGCTACTCAGGAGATTGAGGTAAGAGAATCACTTGAACCCAGGAGCTGCAGGTTGTGGTGAACCGAGATCGCACCACTGCACTCCAGCCTGGGCAACAAGAGCGAAATTCCGTCTCAAAAAAAAAAAAAATACCATCCTGGCTAACACGGTGAAACCCCGTCTCTACTAAAAAAATACAAAAAACTAGCCGGGCGAGGTGGCGGGCGCCTGTAGTCCCAGCTACTCGGGAGGCTGAGGCAGGAGAATGGCGTGAACCCGGGAGGCGGAGCTTGCAGTGAGCTGAGAGAGATCAGGCCACTGCACTCCAGCCTAAAAAAAAAAAAATATATATATATATATATATATATACACACACACACATATACACACACATATATATACACACACACATATATATACACACATATATATTTAATAGTGAAGGTATAAAGTGTAAAACCATCAGTTAAACCAATCCTCTGTCATTCATTACTTTCTTGCTTCAGAATTGCAATAGAAGAGTGTTCTTATTTGGTAGAATTTCATTACGATAGTATAGAATTTGGGGCTTGTCCAATGTTTGTGTGGCCTCCTTAAACCAGCTGTTGTGATTTTTTTGTTGTTGTTTTGTTTGTGAGTTAATTAGAATAAGGTGATTTTCTTCGCCCAAAAAAGACATAACAAGTGTTGCTGACAATGTGGAGAAATGGGAACCCTTATACATTGTTGGTGAGAATGTGAAATAATCTAGCTACTTTGGAAAAAATGGAAACAATCTACATGACCATCAACTAATGAATGAATAAACAAAATGTGGTATATTTATACCAAATATTCCACTTATTCCATTAAATGGAATATTATTTGGCCATAAAAAGGAATGAAGTACTGATACATGTTACAACATGGATGAATCTCAAAGAAATTATGCTAAGTGAAGGAATCACTCACAAAAGACCACATATTATATAGTTCCATTTATTTGAAATGCGAAGCAGAAATTGTGACCCTTCCGCCCGACCGGAAGGGTGGTATTTGAAAGATGTGTTGGCAGGGTATAGTGGCCCTGTAATCCCAACACTTCATGAGTCCGAGGTGGGTGGATCACCTGAGGTCAAGAGTTCAAGACCAGCCTGGACAACATGGTGAAATCCTGTCTCTACTAAAAATACAAAAATTAACTGAGCCTGGTGGTGCATGCCTGTAGTCCTAGCTGCTCGGGAGGCTGAGGCAGGAGAATCACTTGAACCTGGGAGGCAGAGGTTGCAGTGAGGCATAATTGTGCCACTGTACTCCAGCCTGGGTAACAGAGCAAGACTCCAGCTCAAAAAAAAAAAAAAAAAAAAAGAAAAGAAAAAAGAAAAAGATGTGTTAGGAAAAAAAAAAAAAAAGGAAGGAGCCAAAGAATTGCACAGTACAAGAGACAGTAGTCTTGTGAAGGCAAGACATGAAGAAGTAGGCCGGGCGCGGTGGCTCAAGCCTGTAATCCCAGCACTTTGGGAGGCCGAGACGGGCGGATCACGAGGTCAGGAGATCGAGACCATCCTGGCTGACACGGTGAAACCCCGTCTCTACTAAAAAATACGAAAACTTAGCCGGGCGAGGTGGCGGGCGCCTGTAGTCCCAGCTACTCGGGAGGCTGAGGCAGGAGAATGGCGTAAACCCGGGAGGCGGAGCTTGCAGTGAGCTGAGATCCGGCCAGTGCACTCCAGCCTGGGCGACAGAGCGAGACTCCGTCTCAAAAAAAAAAAAAAAAAGACATGAAGAAGTAGTCATTGGAGGAATAGCATTCAGAAGATCAAAAGATCCTTCTCGCCGGGCGCGGTGGCTCAAGCCTGTAATCCCAGCACTTTGGGAGGCCGAGACGGGTGGATCACGAGGTCAGGAGATCAAGACCATCCTGGCGAACACGGTGAAACCCCGTCTCTACTAAAAAATACAAAAAACTAGCCGGGCGAGATGGCGGGCGCCTGTAGTCCCAGCTACTCGGGAGGCTGAGGCAGGAGAATGGCGTGAACCCGGGAGGCGGAGCTTGCAGTGAGCTGAGATCTGGCCATTGTACTCCAGCCTGGGCGGCAGAGCGAGACTCCGTCTCAAAAAAAAAAAAAAAAAAAAAAAAAGATCCTTCTCTCCAAAAGTATCATTTATTAAAGCCACTATACTTTATTGTATCAACAGAAGAGGGTGCTCTTGAGCCAATAAACCAAATAAGGTATCTGAATCCTTTTCTTCACATAGAATTAATCAAAACGTTATGAACGAATCAGGAAAATCCAGGATACTTTACAATAATCAGAAAATGATTATCTTCACAGAGTTACTATAAGGGGGTAAAAAAGCAAGAACCAAAACTTTTCAGCTGATGAAAATAAATACCCTCAAAAAAAAAAAAAGCATAGTAAAGGAGAGAAAAACTTAAATATAATTAAACACGCAATTACAGATATGAAAGACTACTGTGAATCAAAAATTTAAGGCTGGGCACAGCGGCTCACACCTATGATCCTAGCACTTTGGGATGCTGAGGTGGGTGGATCATTTGAGCCCCGTAGTTCTAGACCAGCCTGGCCAACATGGTAAAACCCCATCTCTACTAAAAATACAAAAATTAGCCAGGTGTGGTGGCGTGCACCTGTAATCCCAGCTACTCAGGAGGCTGAGGCAGGAGAATTGCTTGAGCCTGGGAAGTGGAGGCTGCAGTGAGCCAAGATTGCGCCACTGTGCTCCAGCCTGGGCGAGAGAGCCAGACTCTTGTCTCAAAACACACACACACACACACACACACACACACACACACACTAGAAACAAACAACAGGAACATGTGGCGTGCTGACTGAACTCAGGAAAGAAATTGCAGAAAAACACAAAATCATCTCAGAAGAGAAAACTTAATTACGAGGTGCCCAAGGGAGAATTGGTATCATTGAAAAATGCCGTAAAGGGAAAGAAAGAATGTGAATAAAAAAGAACCAAGACAACCAAAACAAATTAAAGGGGCAAAGAGCAAACTGACAGTCTCGCTTGGTCACCAGGCCGGAGTGCAGTGGCGTGATCTCGGCTCACTGAAACCTCCACCTCCCAGGTTCAAGCCATTCTCCTGCCTCACCCTCCCGAGTGGCTAGGATTACAGGCACACGCCACCACACCCACCTAATTTTTGTATTTTTAGTAGAGATGGGATTACAGGCGTGAGTCACCGAGCCCAGCCTGAAAGCTCTTAAGAAAAAACCAAATGGCCAGACACAGTGGCTCACACCTGTAACCCCAGCACTTTGGGAGGCCAAAGCAGGCAGATCACCTGAGGTCAGGAGTTCAAGACCAGCCTGACCAACATGGAGAAACTCCATCTCTACCAAAAAAAATGAAAAAAAAAAAAACAAAATTAGCTGGGCGTGGTGGCGCCTACCTGTAATCCCAGCTACCTGGGAGGCTGAGGCAGGACAATCGCTTGAACCCAACGGATGGAGGTTTCAGTGAGCTGAGATCGTGCCACTGCACTCCGGCCTGGGCAATAAAGTAAGACTCTGTCTCAAACAAAAACAAAAACAAAACAAACAATGGAACAGAACTGTTATAATATTTAAAATTATAACTTAAAACTTTCTAGAAATAAAGCAACATCCACTTCTACATATTTAAAGATTCCATGGTGTACTTAAGGACTCTGAGACATAGCTCAGTAAAACAGACAATAGTGATTAGAAAAAAAAAATCCTTTGACTCTATAGGCAAAATAAACAAAAAAACACTTAAGTGACCTACAGGAAAAGAAAATCAGTTGGCATCAAAGTACTTGACAGAATTATAGAAAGTAAGATAACAGTGAAGAAATCTCTTGAAGAAACTCAAGTTTTTAAAAAGTCTGAGTTTCAGAAGACTCAAACATATCAGAGAAAACAAAAGAAAAAAGTGTGAGCCAAAGATTCCATCTTTAAACTTTCAAGAACTCAAGTAATTTTGTATTCAAGGACTCTTTCTGAGGATTCTACTAGGAGTCAAGTTTCATGCAACTAAAAGATGTTTGAAAAATTTTAGCCAAAAAAAACAGATCTTAAGAATTGAACATGTTCAATTATATAAATCTAAGACTAAAACAAATGTAAGAATAAGTGCTGATGAATGTTCTCTGGCAAAGTAGAAATACAATTAAAAATGGGAGCAAAGAAGAAATGTAGAAGAATAAGCTCAATGATTAAGCACAGGTAAAAGGTGAAAGTTAAAGCATATCTTTTAAACAAGCAAACCAGCCTGGCACAGAGGATCACGCCCGCAATTCCAGCACTTTGGGAGTCTGAGGCCAGAGTATCACTTAAGCCTGAGCCCAGGTGTTCAAGACCAGCCTGGGCAATGTAGCAAGACCTCCATCTCTTAAAAAAATTAATTAAAAAAAATAAAAAATTAGGAAACCAATAGTAAAAACCTAGGTAAGAAAAATGAGGGCTGGCCCGGCGCAGTGGCTCACGCCTGTAATCCCAGCACTTTGGGAGGCGAGGCAGGTGGATCACCTGCAGTCAGGAGTTCGAGACCAGCCTGGTCAACATGATGAAACCCCATCTCTACTAAAAATACAAAAAAATTAGTCAGGTGTGGTGGCAGGTGCCTGTAATCCCAGTTACTCAGGAGGCTGAGGCAGGAAAATGGCTTGAACCCGGGAGGTGGAGGTTGCAGTGAGCCGAGATTGTGGCATTGCACTACAACCTGGGTGACAAGAGTGAAACTCCGTCAAGAAAGAAAGAAGAAAGGAAGGAAGGAAGGAAGGAAGGAAGGAAGGAAGGAAGGAAGGAAGGAAGGAAGGAAGGAAGGAAGGNNNNGAAGGAAGGAAGGAAGGAAGGAAGGAAGGAAGGAAGGAAGGAAGGAAGGAAGGGGAAGAGGAAAGAGAAAGAAAGAAAGAAAGAAAGAAAGAAAGAAAGAAAGAAAGAAAGAAAGAAAGAAAGAAAGAAAGAAAGAAAGAAAGAAAGAAGGAAACAGAGAGAGAAAGAAAGAAAGAAAGAAAGAAAGAGGCCGGGCGCGGTGGCTCAAGCCTGTAATCCCAGCACTTTGGGAGGCCGAGACGGGCGGATCACGAGGTCAGGAGATCGAGACCATCCTGGCTAACACGGTGAAACCCCGTCTCTATTAAGAAATACAAAAAACTAGCCGGGCGAGGTGGCGGGCGCCTGTAGTCCCAGCTACTCAGGAGGCTGAGGCCGGAGAATGGCGTGAACCCGGGAGGCGGAGCTTGCAGTGAGCTGAGATCCGGCCACTGCACTCCAGCCTGGGTGACAGAGTGAGACTCCGTCTCAAAAAAAAAAAAAAAAAAAAAGAA
>NC_037689.1:121324935-121350127 GCF_003255815.1 Theropithecus gelada
AAAAAAAAAAAAAAAAAAAAAGAGAAAGAAAGAAAGAAAGAAAAGAAAAGAAAAGAAAAGAAAGAAAGATGAGGGCTAAGAGCTGAGACCCTTAGCTATGCTAGTATCGACCACCTCATCTATCCTGTAAGCCTGTTCATGCTCTGACCCTTGTGGTTTCTCTCCTTTTTTGAGACGGAGTCTCACTCTGTCATCCAGGCTGGAGTGCAGTGACGCGATCTTGGCTCACTGCCACCTCCATCTCCCAGGTTCAAGCCATTCTCCTGCCTTGGCCTCCTGAGTAGCTGGGACTACAGGCACACTCTACTACCCGGCTAATTTTTTTTTCCACCACCATGCCCAGCTAATTTTTGCATTTTTAGTAGAGACGGGGTTTCACCACATTGGCCAGGCTGGTCTCAAACCCCTGATCTCTAGGTGATCTGCCTGCGTGGGCATCCCAAAGTGCTGGGATTACAGGCATGAGCCACCGCGCCCAACCAAGATTTTCGTTTAAATTCTAAATAGTAACTGTTTGCTTTAGGGCTTACTCAGTTGCTTGCTACTCAAGCCATGGAAGAGCAGACAGGAGGTTGTTCAGAAAAAAATGTATACTAAAAGATGACGTTGGCTTTTTGTTTAGTCTTTTTTTTTATCATGTTAACACAATATCCATCTGAGCCTGTTTTACTAAGGTTTTTAAAAACTATTATCATAAATAAACATTGAACTTATCAGATGCCTTTTTTGGCATATATCAAGAGGATCATGTGGTTTTCTGCCTTTTGTCTATTAATATAATAAAAACTATAAAATTAATATAGTTCATCATACCGAACCATCTCTTAAATTTCTGGAATGAATTCCACTTGGCCATGGTTAGTGCACAATTTTTGTTGTTGTTGTTGTTAAATATCATATCAGGGTTTTTGCAGATATTTATATGTATATATATACACATATATATATGTTTTTTGAGACGGAATCTCACTCTGTTGCCCAGGCTGGAGTGCAGTGGTGCAATCTTGGCTCACTGCAACCTCTGCCTTCCAAGTTAAAGTGATTCTCGTGCTTCAGCCTCCCGAGTAGCTGGGATTACAGGTGTCCGCCACCATACTCAGCTAATTTTTGTAGTTTTAGTAGAGACAGGGTTTCACCATGTTGGCCAGGCTGGTCTCAAACTCCTGATCTCACGTGATCCGCCCGCCTCGGCCTCCCAAAGTGCTGGGATTACAGGCGTGAGCCACCACGTCCGGCCAGCAATATTTTTAAGTTATTTCATCAAACTTATTTTGAGCAACCCCATTTTCTTGACTGATATTTTTTTCCCCTTCCAAACCATCACTATCAGGATACAGAGCCCAAAGACATAGCACAGCCCATCATCCCATGCATGGTCCCTGCTCAGTTCAGGATTCCTTCACATACCATGTCTTGGTCCAACACAAAGGAGCCCTCACACAGTTCACAGTCCTTAACAATACGAGCCAGCAAGGTGGGAAATTACCCTCTGTCTGGTTGAGGATCTTCATACAGACATATGCTCCCCAAATTACTAAGCAGACAATCCTCTGAGCAGACACTAGCAATTCAGCCAAGGTCCAGACCCCTAACACAGTTCGATAGGAGATAGACACCACTCAGCATCTATATCAGGAATGGCAAAGTGGTATCCTTGAGTGGATTCTTGATACACATTGCACACTTTTCTCCACACACAATGTTTCTTTTTTCTTAATAATTTTTTTGTAGAGACAGGGTCTTGCTATGTTGCCCAGGCTGGTCTTGAACTCCCAGGCTCAAGTGATCCTTCTGCCTCAACCTCCCAAAGTGCTGGGATTACAGGAGTATACCACCACACACAGCCCCTTTTCAAATTGAACCAAGACTTAAAAATCAGAATATTTATGGCAGGGCACAGTGGCCCATGCCACCAGTGCTTTGGGAGGCAGAGGTGGGAGATTTGCTTGAGCCCAAGGGTTCAAGACCAGCCTGGGAAATATAGCAAGACCACATTTCTACAAAAAATTTAAACATATTAGTTAGGTGTGGTGGTGTGCACCTGTAGTCCCAGTTACTAGAAAGACTGAGGTGGGAAGATCACTATCATGAGGTCAGGAGATTGAGACCATCCTGAATAACATGGTCTCTACTAAAACTACAAAACATTAGCCGGGTGTGGTGGCGGGTGCCTGTAGTCCCAGCTACTTGGGAGGCTGAGGCAGGAGAATGGCGTGAACCCAGAAGGTGGAGCTTGCAGTGAGTCGAGATGGCACCCCTGCACTCCAGCCTGGTTGACAGAGCAAGACTCCGTCTCAAAAAAATAAATAAATAAAATAAAAAATAAAAATAAAATAAAAAATAATAATAATTTTTAAAAAAGAGGCCAGGCGTGGTGGCTCACGCCTGTGATCCCAGCCCTTTGGGAGGCTGAGGTGGGTGGACCACTTGAAGTCAGGAGTTCAAGGCCAGCCTGGCCAACATGGTGAAACCCCATCTCTACCATCTCTACTAAATATAATAATAATAATAATAATAGTAATATATACTGTTTTATGTCTTTTGTGAGATGGAGTCTTGCTCTGTTGCCCAGGCTGTAGTGCAGTCGCATGATCTCAGCTCACTGCAACCTCTGCTTCCCAGGTTCAAGCGATTCTCCTGCCTCAGCCTCCTGAGTAGCTGGGATTACAGGCATGCACCACCACTCCCAGCTAATTTTATATTTTTAGTAGAGAAGGGTTTCTCCATGTTGGTCAGGCTTGTCTTGAACTACCGACCTCAGGTAACCCACCCGCCTCAGCCTCCCAAAGTGCTGGGATTATAGGCATGAGCCACCACATCCAGCCTATACTGTTTATTTTTCTCTCATATTACAGGTTGTTTTCTGAACCCGTTTCCATGAGGGGTGAGTGTTTCGGGAAAAAAGGGGCAGTGCTAATTTCTTTGTGAAAGTAATTAATATTCCTCTGCAATTAAATGTGTAGATACTCAGAGCCTACAGTATTTGTTCATTTACCTGCTGGCATCTGAACTAGTAATCCTGCTGCTCAGCAACTATCAGACAGTCCTCTCCAAGAATATGGCCATACAGCTACCTATCCAGATATAGGCCTAATCCTCTACCTATATTCAGTCAAAATGAAGACAGCATCCCCAAAAATAGTGGTCATATAGATATCCCCAATTCATTACTCAATAGATTTTGAAACAGGATCTTCATAGATCACGATACATAAACATGCCACTATTTGGCAAATCAGAAGATAATACGTAAAAACCAAAAACCTATATTCATCCTACCCTTTCACTATACATGATACAGTCTGCACTAGACAGATCATTTTTAGAGTGTTGAGACAGACCCTTCACAGTTCATTATATACAAACCTAGAATTATATCTTGTCATGATTTTCTGAACTATGGCATGGATACAGGAACTCGATATATTGATAGCTGTTTCACACTAAGCTGAGTGATGGTATGACAATGGGCTGTAGTCTGAATCCATACACTTACCTTTAGGTAGGTGATATAGTTTGGATCTGTGTCCCCACCCAAATCTCGTGTTGAAAAGTAATCCCCAGTGCTGGAGGTGGGGCCTGGTGGGAGGTGATTGGATCATGGGGACAGTTTCTAATGGTTTAGCACCATCCCCCTTTAGCTGTTCTCGTGATAGAGTTCTCTCGAGATCTGGTTGTTTAAAAGTGTGTAGCTCCTTTCCCATCTCTTTCTTCCTCCTGCTCCAGCCATATAAGACGTGCCTGCTCCTGCTTTGCCATCCAACATGATTATAAGTTTCCTGAGGCCTCTACAGAGGCAGAAGCTGCTGTGCTTCCTGTACAACCTGCAGAACCATGAACCAATTAAACGTCGTTTCTGTATAAATTACCCTGTGTCCAGTATTACTATAGCAATGGAAGAATGGGGGCATCACCTATGGGATTAGTTTTGAACATAGAATATCTTGTATGGTGAGAGCTGATGTATCAATCAGGTTAGGCTAAATTATACCAAGTTTGAAAAATCTTAGTGGTGACCAGGCATGGTGGCTCATGTTTGTAATCCCAGCACTTTGGGAGGCTGAGGCTGGAGGATCAATTGAACCCAGGAGTTCGAGACCAGCCTGAGCAACATGGCAAAACCCATCTCTACAAAAAATACAAAAACTAGCTGGGCGTGGTGGTGCACACCTGTAGTTCCAGCTACTTGGGAGGCTGAGGTGGGAGGATACCTTGAGTCTGGGAGGTCAATGCTGCAGTAAGCCAAGATCGTGCCACTGCACTGCAGCCTGGGTGACAGAGCAAGACTGTGTCTCAAAAAAAAAAAAATCTTAATGGCTTAAAACTACAAAGGTTTATTTTTTGTTCTTGTTACATATCCAATGCAGTTCAGCAGAGAGGCTCTGCTCATCATAGCCATTTAGCAAACTTTGATTAGACAAAGAGTAGCATAACATGAAACAGGCCGGGCACAGTGGCTCACACCTGTAATCCCAGCACTTTGGGAGGCTGAGGTAGGAGGATCACTTGAGGTCAGGTGTTTGAGACCAGCCTGGCCAACACGGTGAAACCCTGTCTCTACTAAAAATACATAAATTAGCTAATTGCAGTGGCCCGTGCCTATAATCCCAGATACTCGGTAGGCTGAGGCAGGAGAATTGCTTGAACCTGGGAGGCAGAGGTTGCAGTGAGCCGAGATCACACCACTACACTCCAGCCTGGGTGACGGAGCGAGACGCTGTCTCAAACAACAACAACAACAACAAAAACTATGAAACAGTTTCTCTCAACCCAGGACTACAAGTAAGCCCAAATCTTACTGGACACTTCTTCTGTCTAGATTAAGGTGTATATCCATATAACTCTTTAGCAAAGGGTAGTCCCTACTCATAATAGGCCCAAACTACATAAGCCTTACTCATGAGCCAGCACTGGACCGGAAAGTCTAAACCCGGCTGGTCACAGTGGCTCACACCTATAATCCCAGCACTTTGGGAGGCCAAGGCAGGCAGATCACCTGAGGTCGGGAGTTTGAGACCAGGCTGCTCAACATGGTGAAACCCTGTCTCTACAAAAATACAAAAATTAGCTGGGCCTGATGGCAGGTGCCTGTAATCCCAGCTACTCGGGAAGCTGAGGTGGGAGAACCACTTGAACCTGGGAGGTGGAGGTTGCAGTAAGTCAAGATCATGCGATTGCATTCCAGCATGAGTGACAGAGCAAGGCTCCATCACAAATAATAATAATAATAATTGATCTGTATATACTTTTGGAATGTTTACATATATAGTCATATCTTATGCAAATAACAAAAATTCTGGCTTATCCTCGCAAAACCTTATGCTATTTTTCCCCTTACTACACTGCATAAGACCTCAGCTACAATGTTGAAGAAAAATGATTGTAATGAGCATCTTTGTCATGTTCATGATCTCAAAGGAAAAACCTTTTGTTTCGTATGATAATGTATGATAATGGCTGTAAGTATGATAAAGTATGATAATGGCTGTAAGTCATTTGAATATCTTTATTAAATTAAGGACTTTTCTTTACATCCCTATTTTGCCATTAGTTTTATCATGAGTGGGATATTGAATTGTAGAAAGTATTTTTTTTCATCTTCTGAGATTACCATATGATTTTGTCTTTTAATATGTTAAGATGACCAATTAAAACAATTGAGTCCTTAATAATAAACCATTCTGGCATTTCTGGGAATAACCCCAACTTATTCAGGATATATTATCCTTTTCATATATTACTGGACTTGGTTTGCTAAAATTTGGTTTAGGATTTTTGCACCTATAAGTGAAATTGACATGTCTGTTCCCTTTTTCAAACTGTTTGTGGGTTCTGGTATCAAGATTATAGTAACCTCATAAAGTGAGTTGATGAATAGCCTATCTATTTCTAGTCTCTGGAGAAGATTGGAACTATTTCTTCTTCAATGGTTTAGTAGAACTCAACTGTAAAGACGTATAGATCTGGAGCTTTACTTTTATTTGAGTTTTCTATTTTTTCCGTATCAATTTTGATAAGTTGTGTTTCAAGGAACTTATCCATTTTATTTACATGTTAGCTTACGACATAAAGTTGGTGATATTATCCTCTTATTATCTATCTCTTAGATCTTGAACCAATAAATTGCTCATTAGTAGCTATTTGATTCTAAACATCTTTTCTTGTGCTTTGATCGCTTTTTTACTTATCTTTAGAAAGTAAAGATAAGGTGGCTGGGCGCGATGGCTCACGCCTGTAATCCCAGCACTTTGGGAGGCTGAGGCAGGCGGATCATGAGGTCAGGGAATCGAGACCATCCTGGCTAACATGGTGAAACCCCGTCTCTACTAAAAATACAAAAAATTAGCTGGGCGTGATGGCAGGCACCTGTAGTCCCAGCTACTCAAGAGGCTGAGGCAGGAGAATAGCGTGAACCTGGCAAGCAGAGCTTGCTGTGAGCCGAGATCGCACCACAGCACTCCAGCCTGGGCGACAGAGCGAGACTCCGTCTCAAAAAACAAACAAACAAACAAACAAACAAAACAAAGGAAAAAAAAGAAAGTAAAGATAAGGTTGGTCTGAATTACCTGGTCTGCCTTCACCTGATGTGGAAGACCTTAAACAGCTCTTGACTTAAGGCTTTCGGGCTGGTAGAAAGATCAGGAGTGGTGCCTTGGGTATGTCCTGTTTCCTAATATGGTGCTTCCAGGTTGTCTTCTTATCATAGTATTCATAGAAATAGATCTTTTGGGCTGGGCATGGTGGCTCACGCCTGTAATCCCAGCACTTTGGGAGGCCGAGGCGGACAGATCACTTGAGGTCAGGAGTTCAAGACCAGCCTGGCCAACATGATGAAACCCGCCTCTACTAAAAATACAAAAATTAGCCAGGCATGGTGGCGCACGCCTGTAGTCCCAGCTACTCAGGAGGCTGAGGCAGGAGAATTGCTTGAACCTGGGAGGCAGGGGTTGCAGTGAGCTGAGATCGGGCCATTGCACTCCAGCCTGGGCAACAAGAGTGAAACTCTGTCTCAAAAAAATAAAAAATAGGCCGGGCGCGGTGGCTCAAGCCTGTAATCCCAGCACTTTGGGAGGCCGAGACGGGCGGATCACGAGGTCAGGAGATCGAGACCATCCTGGCTAACACGGCGAAACCCCGTCTCTACTAAAAAAAAAAATACAAAAAACTAGCCGGGCGAAGTGGCGGGCGCCTGTGGTCCCAGCTACTCGGGAGGCTGAGGCAGGAGAATGGCGTGAACCCGGGAGGCGGAGCTTGCAGTGAGCTGAGATCCGGCCACCGCACTCCAGCCTGGGCGACAGAGCCAGACTCAGTCTCAAAAAAAAAAAAAAAATAAAAAAAAAAAATAAAAAATAAAAATAAATAAGTCTTTTGGGGCACGCTGTGATAAATGGACAGGAAGCTCATAGCCAAAGACAATCAGCCTGGGGGCTCTGCCGTATCAGACCCTGCAGGGCAGTCCTGAGGACTGAGGAGGCCAATACCTTGGGACCCCTATAATCCATAGGGGGAACACCAGTGTGCAGAGGCACACCATTTGGGAAACTCTTCTCTAACTTTCCCCTTCTCTCCTTCCCCAGATAATAGTTCCCTTTTAAGCTGTTACCCATTGAAAAGCCATTCTCCCACACCTGTCCTCATACTCTGTCCTTAGGATGTATGCAATCTCTCCATGGGATCATAAATCTTTGCTCCCCTAATCCTTTCTTGAGTCCTACAAAATCAAGCATCCTAGCTTCCACTGGCTATCAATGGATTTCTCCCATGCCATGGAGAAATGCACGCCCTAGCAATGCAGAGTGGGAAGAGTGACTTTTGTTTCATTAACAAAACTAGAAAGAGACTCGGCCTGGTGCGTCACATCTGTAATTGCAGCACTTTGGGAGGCAGAAGTGGGAGGATCACTTGAGGCCAGAAGTTTGAGACAAAAAAATTTAAAAAAAAAACACACACACAAAAAAACTAGAGACACTGTGTGCTTCTACCATTTCAAAAATGTTTTTTTCCCCCAAAAAGTACCTAAAAATCAAATACACCTCTTCACTGCTTCACAGAGAGCCCTTGAAGCACAGCAGGCTTCAGCACACTGACAAGGGACCACTCTGGTGAGGCTTCATATCTACAAGCAGCTGTATCTATACCAGCAAACTCCTATGCACCTACTCCTATAAGTTTCACACTCACACATACACATCACACAGTGAGACAGGGGACAGACCCCCACACAGACCTAAGCTCATGCCCACAGAATAACTCAGACCACAAACAGATACCACATGGCCTGGCTTAACCCTGTACCCACCCCATGGCTCTTCAAATAAGAGTGAACCATGGTATACATCAGAGCCAATACGGGTACCACCAGGACACAGTCTCCCACTCAGGTTGCATCTATGCCTCTATACATACCAAGCATATCATGGAAATGCCAGGCCTGAGACCCACACACACATACACAGACAAACACACACTTGCTGTAACATAGCAGCTACATGATGGCCCTCACTAAGAATGAGGCCCATGCACCATCCACTCCCCAGCACACACAAATGCAGCCCTTGTTCCACAGAGGAGACACTCACACACCAAAGATCAGCACAGAATGTGATAGCCTCCAGGCAAACTCACTATACCATCACTCACCATATAAGAAATCCTCATTGGAGCGAGACCTCTGTAATGACCGCTGCTCAGCACCAAAGGCTGCTTTTCCAGCCCTCACCTACTGGACCTGATGGGGATGGGACATGTGGGCCCCACCTTCCTCCATGAAACGCTCTCTTCCCTCAGATCCCTGGAATCTGCACCTGCCTCTCCCACTCTGCAAGTTCCCCTCCCCTGCTCCCATGGACACGTCTCTGGGCCCCTGAAGACCTCCCCCGCTACTTCACACAACTCCCAGGTGACCTGTGAGTCTCTGCTCAGGTGTCCCCTCCTCAAGAAGCCTTGGATGGTCCTACCCACAGCACCTGGACTTGCCTCTGTGTCACAGTGTGACCGTGTGTTCCCGGGCGCCTATCTCTCTTTTGAGAGCTAAGGTCCTCATGGGCAGGAAACCACTGCCACTCTCCTCCAGGTCTCCAGCGCCGAGCATGGTGCCCGGCTGTGAGCCAAGGCTCCATAAAACTGGGTGCCTCTTGAGCTGGAAGCCTGCGTGTGTGGAAGCTCAGGGAGCAGCTGTGACCTGCACGTGGGATTCCTGAGCTCCCATGAACGGGCAGGAGAGGAGACACAGGCCTGCACGTTGCTGTGGAAAAAGCCTTTGCAGAAGGCAGGAGGGGCTGTCAAACCAGGCTTGCTCTGAAAATGTGGCAGCAAGGGCCGCCTCTAATAAACCCCGTAAAGGCTCAGTAAATGTGTGTTGAATCAGCAGAGAGGCGTTGCTGCAGACTTAGCCATCATGAGAGGGATGAAGGGCCCTTGAGTTCCTCTGTTAGTAAGGATAATTTAGCAGGCAGAAGAGAGGGAGGCTGCATCAGCGGCTTGTAGGGAGAAGCACTCGGTGCAGCAGAACGGGCAGTGATGGCCCAACAATTGCAGATCAAGTGATGGCTTCTGAACACACAGGGGATCCAGGCCCCTCCCTGCACGCAGAGGGGGAGCACTCTCTGCAGTAGCTGGTGACACACATTTCATCACAGGGATGAGGAGTGGCTTCAGGGTGACTGACTGTCTTGGCTTTGCTGGTACTAGGGGATTTCCTGAGAAGCCAAACTTTCCAGTTTAACATCAGGCCAGTCCCGGGCAAACCGGGACAGCTGGTCACCCTCTGTGGCATTGGAGGGCATGTCAGTCGCAAGCAGGGGTCTCTTCCCTTCTGTTGTTTAGAGTGGAGGAAGTGAAGGGGCCATGGGTCTGAGTTGTAGCTCAGCAGGACTATGGGCCTGCATCCAGTTCTAATGGGGACTGCCTGGAGGTGGCATGGGTTGGGCCCTCTTTTTCTTTTTTTTCTTTTTTCTTTTTTCTTTTTTTATTTTTGAGACGGAGTCTTGCTTTGTCGCCCAGGCTGAAGTGCAGTGGCACGATCTCGGCTCACTGCAAGCTCTGCCTCCAGGGTTCACACCATTCTCCTGCCTCAGCCTCCCAAGTAGCTGGGACTACAGGCGCCCGCCACCACAACCGGCTAATTTTTTTTTCTTCTTTTTTTGTAGTTTTGTTAGAGATGGGGTTTCACTGTGTTAGCCAGGATGGTCTCGATCTCCTGACCTCGTGATCCACCCACCTCACCCTCCCAAAGTGCTGGGATTACAGTCGTGAGCCACCACGCCCAGCGATTTTTTTTTTCTTTTTTAATTAATTATTGAGACAGGTCTCTCTCTGTTGCCCAGGCTGGACTGCAGTGGTGCCATCAGAGCTCATTATAGCCTCGATCTCCCAGGCTCAAGTCATCCTCCTCCTTCAGCCACCAACTCCCTCAAGTAGCTGAGACTACAGGTGCGTACCACCATGCCTGGTGCTATATATATTTTTTAATTTTAGTAGAGACGATGTCTTGTTATGTTGCCTTTGAGGTTGGTCTCAAACTTTTGAGCTCAAGCAATCCTCCTGCCTCAGTCTCCCAAAGTGCTGACGTTACCCATGCCTGGAACGTTGGGCCCTGTTCTGGAGGGCTTGCCCTAGAAAAGTTTGGTCTCAGCTCTGCTATGGGCACATTGTTCTTGGCAGGTGTACTCATAATGACCCAAGACTGAGCTAAGACCAGTCTGTCTTGTCCTAAACTGGGCTCTGTGTATGACCAAAGTCTGTCTTGGGGAATCCCTAATCTTGTTATGGTTATGCACTCTGGACTGGTTTAGGGATCAGTGTGTGTGCAGGCCTGTGTCAAGTCAGTGTCATGGTTTGTTGAGCAGGGAGATGTCCACATCCTGTCTCAACAAAGCCTGCCCCCTAAGTGGAAGCATGAGCAGGTATCTGAGGGGCAGCTGTCTCAGTATGCCTAGCTGAAGGTTGGCCATAAACCCTGGTCTAGCCATGAGCTGGTTTGGAAAGTGCTCTCTGTGGGTATATATGTAGGTCATGTCCTTGGCACTGATGTGCCATGGTGTCATCTTGGCTGGTGGTGTCTCCTGAGATAAAGATATGTACTGTGGCAATTCCCTGGCATGTTAGTGGTAATTTTTACCCTTTTCTAGACAATGTCTGTCTCATAGTCCATGTCTGTCCCTGACCATAATGGCTGACTCATGCTGTGATTTAGAATTTGTGTGGGCTGTGCAACCTGAGTTCTGGGCAGGTTTCAAGTGTCCCTGTTAGAGACTCCCTGTATTTCTTCTTTTTTTTTTTTTTTTTTTGAGACGGAGTCTCGCTCTGCCGCCCAGGCTGGAGTGCAGTGGCCGGATCTCAGCTCACTGCAAGCTCCGCCTCCCGGGTTCGCGCCATTCTCCTGCCTCAGCCTCCCGAGTAGCTGGGACTACAGGCGCCCGCCACTGCGCCCAGCTAGTTTTTTGTATTTTTTAGTAGAGACGGGGTTTCACCGTGTTAGCCAGGATGGTCTCGATCTCCTGACCTCGTGATCCGCCCGTCTCGGCCTCCCAAAGTGCTGGGATTACAGGCTTGAGCCACCGCGCCCGGCCTTTTTTTTTTTTTTTTTTCAAACAGAGCCTGGCTCTGTCGCCCAGGCTGGAGTGCACTGGTGCAATCTCAATTCACTGCATCCTCCGCCTCCCAGGTTTAAGTGATCCTTCCACCTCAGCCACCCGAGTAGCTGGGATTACAGGCATGCACCACCATGCCCAGCTAATTTTTGTATTTTTAGTAGAGACGGGGTTTTACCATGCTGGCCAGGCTAGTCTTGAACTCCTGAGGTCAAGTGATCCACCCACCTCTGCCTCCCAAAGTGCTGGGATTACAGGTGTGAGCCATCGCACCTGGCTGAGACTCTCTATAGTTCTTCAACAGGATGGAGAGTTTTCTGAAGTATTAATGGTATGACTGAGGAGATCCTGTTTTGAAAGCAAGTCCTGAATCTTGGGGTAATGCAACTGGAGGGATACGAGCAGAATCTGCTTAGGGAGGGTCGCAATGGTGGAGATTTGGTCCCCAGTTTGTATTAAGGAAACAAAATGTCTTCTTTATTGAAGAAAGGGATGGTATAGTTTTTAGTAAGGGTCCAAACAGAGCCTAGGCATGTGTATCACTCACCCCAAATAATCTAGGCTGTTCACCACTTTTTTTCTTTTCTTTTCTTTTCTTTTTTTTTTGAAACAGAGTCTCGCTCTTTGGGAGGCTGAGGCAGGCAGATCACCTGAGGTCAGGAGTTCGAGACCAGCCTGGTCAACATAGCGAAACCTCGTCTCTACTAAAAATACAAAAATCAACTGGGCGTGGTGGTGCATGCCTGTAATCCCAGCTACTCGGGAGGCTGAGACAGGAGACTCACTTGAACCCAGGAGGCAACTCACTTGCAGTGAGCTGAGATCGTGCCATTGCACTCCAGCCTGGGCAACAGAGTGAGAGTATGTCTCAAAAAAAAAAAATTAGCCAGGCATGCTGGTGAGCACCTGTAGTCCCAGTTACCCAAGATGCTGAGGTGGGAGAATTGCTTGAGCACGGGAGGTCAAGGCTGCAGTGATTTTGCCACTACACTGTAGTCTGGGTGACAAGGTGAGATTCGGTCTCGAAAAAAGGAAAGAAAGAGAGAGGAAGGAAGGAAGGAAGGAAGGAAGGAAGGAAGGAAGGAAGGAAGGAAGGAAGGAAGGAAGGAAGGAGAAAGGAGGGAGGGAGGGAAGGAGGGAAGAAAGAAAGGAAGGAAGGAAGGAAAGAAGGAAGGAAAAGGAAATTTAAAGTTTGCCAATCCTTATGCTAGAGGACTGTTTCCATTTCCATTTGTTCGGCTCATCTGGAAGGATAATAGATGGCAAAAAAGAGCATAAAATTTAGTTCATGGCCATAATCCTCACAACAACCCGTTGATGTAGGGTAACGTTCTCATCACATTCACAGATGAAGAAACTGAGATACAGAGAAGTGAAGTGACAGCTAGTAAGTGCCAGAATCAAGATCTGGCCCCAAACAGGCTGGCTTTATAGACTGGCTCCTATCTACTACAGAGAACTGTCTCCTTTGTAAAGCAAGGCTAGACATGTAGCCTTTATACAGCCTCCACCCTGCTAGCGTTATCATGATTCCAGAGTTAATTGAGGCCTCAGCTGGACCAAAGCAACATGCTCCAGTGCAACATCTGGACCCTTGCAGACAAATAATTGCGCTATTCTTTACATCCTGTCTGAGTTCCCTTGTCACATCTGTGATGAAGGCCTCCCTGTTCTACTTTCCTCAGCCATACGCTCCACACGTAGAAAATGACAAAGACTTAGCTACTTAGGAACATCACTTGGCTGCAGTGAGCTATGATTGTGCCACTGCACTCCAGCCTGGGTGACAGAGCAAGACCCTGTCTCTAATAAGAAAGAACAAAGAATTTCATAAGTAACACTTATTTATTAACTATTATTAAATTCTAGCATTTTTTAATATCTGCTTCAGAATCTCATTTATTAAAAAATAAAATACAGGCCGGGCTCAGTGGCTCACGCCTGTATTCCCAACACTTTGGGAGGCCGAGGGGAGTGGATCACGAGGTCAGGGGTTCAAGACCAGCCAGGCCAACATGGTGAAACCTTGTCTCTCCAGAAAAAAAAAAAAAAATGCAAAAATTACCTAGGCGTAGTTGCACACGCCTGTAATCTCAGCTACTAGGGAGGCTGAGACAGGAGAACCGCTTGAACCCGGGAGGCAGAGGTTGCAGTGAGCCGAGATTGCACCACTGCACTCCAGCCTGGGCGACAGAGTAAGACTTCATCTCAAAAAAAAAAAAAAAAAAAAATTGGCCGGTTGCAGTGGCTCACACCTGTAATCCCAGCACTTTGGGAGGCCAAGGCGGGCAGATCACGAGGTCAGGAGATCGAGACCATCCTGGCTAACACGGTGAAACCCCATCTCTACTAAAAGTACAAAAAATTAGCCGAGTGTGGTGGCAGGCGCCTGTAGTCCCAGCTACTTGGGAGGCTGAGGCAGGAGAATGGCGTGAACCTGAGAGGCAGAGGTTGCAGTGAGCCGAGATTGAGCCACTGCACTCCAGCCTGGGCGACAGAGTGAGACTCCGTCTGAAAAAAAAAAAAAAATTAGCCGGGTGCCCTGGCAGGTGCCTGCAATCTCAGCTACTCGGGAGACTGAGGCAGGAGAATCATTTGGACCTGGGAGGCAGAGGTTGCAGTGAGCCCAGATCGTGCCATTGCACTACAACCTTGGCGACAACAGTGAAACTCCACCTCAAAAAAAAAAAATTAAAATCAAAATTAAAAAAATAAAAAATACTAAAATACAGCCTCAGTTGAAACCCCCGGTTTACTTCTGGATCTCTTTTCCTTCTCTCTCCAGTGGTAACCACTATTCTGAAATTGGAGCTTATCTTTCCTGTGTGTGCCAGAACTCTTAACTAGCCTGCCTTTTTTTTTTTTTAATTTCATCATCCAGCATAGGCAAGAAATACTAGTTTTTCAAGTTCATATAGTCTCTCCGATCATTTTCATCCCTCCTCTGATGAGGTAGCCTTTGAACCTGGTTGTTTGGAGTTCAGTGTCTTTGTTCATGGTGATCTTAATCTATTCATGGGAGTGGTTGCCAGGCAAGAAAGGTGGATGGAAGTAAACAGAACTAAAGTCACGTCTGAGTCATTAGTCGGCCACAATTAAGTGTTTCCTATCTCAGTCTGTGACATCCAGCTGCTACTCACAGGGCCAAAGCAAATATAGCAGGGGCACTTCCTATAAGGGCCTTTGTTTAAATGGTGTTCCAGAGTGCATGCTGTACTGGGCAAGGCAACCCACAGCAGATGAAAACATCTTAATCAAAGGGATGAGGAAGGAAGGAAGCCAGAAGTCACAAGTAAGAAAGAGGTGACAAGCATTGGCTTCCAAGAATCATCTTCAGTTTTCCAAAAGAAATAAGTTTAGGCCTGGTGTGGTGGCTCGTGCCTATAATCCCAGCACTTTGGGAGGCCCAGGTCGGCGGATCCCTTGAGGTCAGGAGTTCGAGACCAGCCTGGCCAACATAGTGAAACCCTGTCTCTATAAAAATACAAAAAGTAGCCAGATGTGGTGGCTCATACCTGTGGTGCCAGCTACTCAGGAGGCTGAGGCAGGAGACTTGCTTGAACCCGGGAGGCGGGGGTTGCAGTGAGCCGAGGTCGGGCCACTGCATTCTAGCCTGGGCAGCAGAGCAAGATTCCATCTCAAAAAAAAAAAAAAATAGTTTACAGGTTACTAGATGGTAAGGTCAGAAATTGGTCAGAAAATAAAATGTGGCCGGGCGCAGTGGCTCAAGCCTATAATCCCAGCACTTTGGGAGGCCGAGATGGGTGGATCACGAGGTCAGGAGATCGAGACCATCCTGGCTGACACGGTGAAACCCCGTCTCTACTAAAAAATATAAAACACTAGCCGGGTGAGGTGGCGGGCGCCTGTAGTCCCAGCTACTCGGGAGGCTGAGGCAGGAGAATGGCGTAAACCTGGGAGGCGGAGCTTGCAGTGAGCTGAGATCCGGCCACTGCACTCCAGCCTGGGTGACTCCAGAGCGAGACTCCGTCTCACAAAAAAAAAAAAAAAAAAGAAAGAAAAAAAAAGAAAATGTAAGATAAGTTGAGGCAAACAGCTCAAGACCCGGGCTGAATTGAAAAAAGAGGAGAGGGTGTGGTGACTCAGGCCTGTAATCCCAGCACTTTGGGAGGCTGAGATCACCTGAGGTCAGGAGCTAGAGAGCAGCCTGGCCAACATGGGGAAACCTCATCTCTACTAAAAATAAAAAAATTATACAGGCATGGTGGCCTGTGCCTGTGGTCCCAGCTACTCAGGAGGCTGAGGTAGGAGAATTGCTTGAACCCAAGAGGTGGAGGTTGCAGTGAACCGAGATTGCTCCACTGCAGTCCATCTCAAAAAAATCAACAACAAAACAAAACAAAACAAAACAAAAACAAGAGGAAAGAGTAGTAGGGACCTGTGCTGCATGTCCTTTATTGATTTGCTCCTCTAGATCCACTCTCTCTTTTTTTTTTTTTTTTTTTGAGACGGAGTCTCACTCCGTCACCCAGACTGGAGTGTGGTGGCTCAATCTCAGTTCACTACAACCTCCGACTCCTGGGTTCAAGCGATTCTCCTGCCTCAGTCTCCCGAGTAGCTGGGATTACAAGCATGAGCCACCATGCCTGGCTAATTTTGTATTTTTAGTAGAGACGGGGTTTCTCCTTGTTGGTCAGGCTGGTCTCGAACTCCCGACCTCAGGTGATCCGCCTGCCTTGGCCTCCCAAAGTGCTGGGATTACAGGTGTGAGAAACCACGCCCAGCCTCTCCAGCTGAGTTTGGTCAATGGGAGAGACTGGCAAGAACTTTCAGAAAGGGCAGAGAATGAAGTTAGGGTACTTATTCCCTGACTTTTTTACTGAGGGGTTTCCAGCATGCTGGCTGGCCCTTTCTCTCACCTGAATGAAGGTCATAGTTTCTCCTGTGAATTAGCCCTTTCCATACAATATTTGCTCTTCTCCAACCCAAATGCAAGAAACCACCCCCTTCCTTTGCCTCTTACTTTGTTAAACCTAGGTTCTGCAATATCACTTACGGATTCTCTACATCCTATACAAATGTTGTAAATAAACCGGGAGCGGTGGCTCAAGCCTGTAATCCTAGCACTTTTGGAGACCGAGGCGGGTGGACCACTTGAGACCAGTAGTTTGAGACCAGCCTGGCCAACATGGTGAAATCCCGTCTCTACTAAACATACAAAAATCATCCAGGCTTGGTGGCACAGGCCTGTAATCCTAGCTACTCAGGAGGCTGAGGCACGAGAATTGTTGGTCCTGGGAGCCGGAGTTTGCAGTGAGCCAAGATCACGCCACTTCATTCCAGCCTGAGTGACAGAGTGAGACTGTGTCAAAAAAATAAATAAAAATAAAAAAATAAAAAGCAAATGTTGTAAATCGTTGTTTTATTCAGTGCTTCTTTCAAAAAAATTGGTTAGGCCATCTGTTCCTACTGGACTTTAACTGATCCAGAACTCCTTTTTGTATTACTGAGAAAATTCCTTACAAAATAATTCCATTACTTCTATTAATGACAACTCATTAACTTTCAATTCAAGGAAGAGATATATAAAAAGACACTCTAATAATGTTGTGAAACCACAAAATGTTTACACCCAAATTTCCTAAAGAAATCATATCCAGGCTGGGTGCGGAGGCTCACGCCTGTAATCCCAGTACTTTGGGAGGCCAAGATGGGCTGATAACTTGAGGTCATTAGTTCGAGATCAGCCTGGCCAACATGGTGAAACCCTGTCTCTACTAAAAATACAAAAATTAGCCAGGTGTGGTGTTGCAAGCCTGTAATCCCAACTACTCGGGAGGCTGAGGCAGGAGGATTGCTTGAACCTGGGAGGCGGCAGTTGTAGTGAACCGAGATCTTGCCAGTGCACTTCAGCCTGGGCAACAGAGCAAGACTCTGTCTCAAAACAAACAAACAAACAAACAAAAACAAACAAAAAAAGCCTGGCACGGTGGCTCACGCCTGTAATCCCAGCACTTTGGGAGGCCAAGGCAGGCGGATCACCTGAGGTCAGGAGTTGGAGACCAGCCTGATCAATATGGTGAAACCCCATCTCTACTAAAAAACACAAAAATTTGGCATGTGGTGGCTCACGCCTATAATCCTACCAACAGAGCGAGACTCCATCTAAAAAAAAAAAAAAAAAAAAAAGTACCAAAATTCAAAAATTGCTGGGTGTGGTGGCTCACGCCTGTAATCCTAACACTTTGGAAGGCCAAGGCAGGTGGATCACCTGAGGTCGGGAGTTCGAGATCAGCCTGACCAACATGGAGAAACCCCATGTCTACTAAAAATACAAAATTAGCCGGGCGTGGTGGCACATGGCTGTAGTCCCAGCTACTCGGGAGGCTGAGACAGGAGAGTTGCTTGAACCTAGGAGGTGGAGGTTGCAGTGAGCCGAGATCACACCACTGCACTCCAGCCTGGGTGACAGAGCGAGACTTCGTCTCAAAAAAAAAGAAAAGAAATCATATTTTTTTCCTGAGTTCTAAGCTCAGGAATCTGTAATATCTTTTAAATTTTTTATTTTTATTTATTTATTTATTTTTTGAGACGGAGTCTTGCTCTGTTATCCAGTCTGGAGTACAGTGGCACAATCTCAGCTCACCACCACCTCCGCCTCCTGAGTTCAAGTGATTCTCCTGCCTCAGTCTCCTGAGTATTCGGCCAATTTTTGTATTTTTGGTACAGATGGGGGTTTCACCATGTTGGCCAGGCTGGTCTTGAACTTCTGACCTCAAGTTATCCGGCTGCCTTGGCCTCCCAAAGTGCTGGGATTACAGGCGTGAGCCACCATGCGCGGCCTAATATCTTTTTTAAAATGTTGAATTTCACAAAGGTAATCTCTGATGTGTTTATTTGATGTCTATGTCCCCTACTAAATTCCATGACTCTGTTAGAACAGGGACATGTCTGTTTTGTTGTGTGCTGTATCCTCAGGGATGAGGACGGTAACTCTCAAATAGTAGATACTTGACATTTCTTTTTAAGTTTAATGAGTGAAAAAAAGTCAAAAGTAGTAATAACAACAATTAACCATCATGGATTACTGATGAGTCACTCTCTTAATTACATGCAGATGTGATGAGGCAGGCATTTGTTTGGATAGCGGCCTTAGTGAATCATGTGACCTATTTATGGCTTACAATTATATCGTTTTGTGAAGGTGGTGTGGGAGTGTTCACAAATTTTTCAGGGTGTCTGCTTAATTATAAAGATAGCATGAGATGGTAAATTTCAACATAGCCTGAACAAAATTGTGTGGACTTTAGGAAAGCCTTAAAGCCTTATTCAGAGCTGAGGAACTCATAACACATGTTTTGCAGGGGCGTGCCTGTAATATCAAATGAGTCCCTGAAGGGAAAAGGTAATAACATTAAGAAACCTGTAAATGCTTTTGATAGAGCACTAGCAGAGATTCCTCGACTTAGTTGTGCCCTTGCCTAACACATCACCCAGGAAATAATACTCATCAGTACACACTTTTCAGGGCATTCATTTGCAGATGCTTCTGGTCAATAAATCAGCAAACATTCCTACTGTTTTAATTTAAATTAATTTAGCACCAACTGTTTTGATTTAATTTAATGTAACTTAATTTAGGAGAGCTAAGTAATTAAACATGAGGCCAAAGTACATAAGAAAGTGGCAGTCTTTTATTGCAAATATGCATACACTCTCGGACGAGGTTCTCTGGTCCTCAGGTGTGGGGGGCCAGGGAAGTCGCGCCGGCGCTCTCGGGTGATGTTCTCCGGTCCACAAATGCGGGGGCCGAAGAAGTCACGCTGGCTCCTGCCAGTGGCAGACTTTTATGCATTGGTACTGGAAGGGGGAGGGCAGTGGGCAGGATAAGGGCGTGATAGGGGCGTCTCCATAGGCGTGGCCGGGTAAGTTTTGATCTCTTCGGATTGACATCACCTGGAGCATACTCGGTTGATCTGCATCTTCCCGCGCGCGGGAAAGTTGGTGAGGAAGAACCCGGAAGCAACATGGATTATGCCTTCTTGTTCACCTTCCTCCATCTTGTCCTTTCTCCTTCACCCAAACAGTCCAACCTCTTATTGATTATAAGAATTTAGGGGCCGGGCGCGGTGGCTCAAGCCTGTAATCCCAGCACTTTGGGAGGCCGAGGCGGGCGGATCACGAGGTCAGGAGATCGAGACCATCCTGGCTAACATGGTGAAACCCCGTCTCTACTAAAAATACAAAAAACTAGCCGGGCGTGGTGGCGGGCGCCTGTAGTCCCAGCTACTCGGAGGCTGAGGCAGGAGAATGGCCTGAACCTGGGAGGCGGAGCTTGCAGTGAGCCGAGATCGTGCCACTGCACTCCAGCCTGGGTGACACAGCGCGAGAGAAAAAAAAAAAAAAAAAAAAAAAGAATTTAGGGCGCCGTGGTCTGTCTGGCTGCTTCCTGCTGTTAAGGGGCGTAGTTAGGGTCTGAGGTTGGCAGTTGCGTGTAGGGATGCAGGAGCATTTGGTTGAAGGTGACTCGGGTGATCTCTTGAACCTTGGCTCGGAGAAATTTTATTAGAATGGGAGCAAGACATAACATAAGGCAGAGGATTAGTATGGGAATTAGGAATGGAAGCATCTGCTGTACTACAGGCGGTAGCCATACCGGTGGTCCGGGGGTTAAGGGGGCGTTAAATTGTTGAAGCTAGGGAAACCCCGATAATTAAGGGAAGAAAAACAGCCCGCTTTTGGATGTTATTGCTGGAGCTGAGCTGGGAAGCTAGTTCAGACAATTCTCCTTTGCTATATAGGGTTAAGCTACGCACTAAAGATACCGGAACGCAAAGGGACTGGGTGATGGAGGTATGGTTAAGAGTTTTAGATAGACCGTCTACCCCAACTACTGAGATAGTGGATGGCTGGCTAGGACCTCCATAGGTTGGCAAAACAGAATAGGTAGCCTCCGTATTGATGAGAAAAGAAATTGGCTTACCCGCTATCTGTAGAGTTACCCTAGGCTCAGCGAGGGTGACCAGGGTCTCCGAGTGTGGGCACCGTCAGTCGTCGTCCAGGTGTAGGAGCTGGAAGGAGCCTTCTGGCCTTTGAGGAGAGGCACCACGTTGAGGCGCAATGCCTGCCCTGCTGGCGGGGCAATCAGACTTCCAGTGTCCTTCCTGTTGGCAGGTTGGGCATGGCGTGGTAGGCAGGCGAGGATTTGGACACCTTTTTTCCCAATGCCCAGTTGTGCCACACTTAAAGCATGGACGAGACAGAGTGGCCGGCTTGGCCTGGGGACACTGGTTTGCCCAGTGTCCTGGGTCTCCGCATTTATAGCAGGAGCCCCTGGGAGACTTGCTCTGTATCTTCCCTGCCGGCAGAGTGGGCAACGCTGGTTGGAGGGCAGCCACTAGAGCTTGCGCCTGAAGCACAGCCCTTCTTTTCTCCTTGTCTAGCTCTGTGGCCTCAGCTGCTTCTTCTCTGGAGTTAAAAACTTTAAAGGCCAATTTTCCTGTATGGGAGTGTGAGGCCCATCTTCAACCTTTTTTTTTTTTNTATTGCAAATATGCATACACTCTCGGACGAGGTTCTCTGGTCCTCAGGTGTGGGGGGGCCAGGGAAGTCGCGCCGGCGCTCTCGGGTGATGTTCTCCGGTCCACAAATGCGGGGGCCGAAGAAGTCACGCTGGCTCCTGCCAGTGGCAGACTTTTATGCATTGGTACTGGAAGGGGGAGGGCAGTGGGCAGGATAAGGGCGTGATAGGGGCGTCTCCATAGGCGTGGCCGGGTAAGTTTTGATCTCTTCGGATTGACATCACCTGGAGCATACTCGGTTGATCTGCATCTTCCCGCGCGCGGGAAAGTTGGTGAGGAAGAACCTGGAAGCAACATGGATTATGCCTTCTTGTTCACCTTCCTCCATCTTGTCCTTTCTCCTTCACCCAAACACCTACTGCACCTACTATTTGTCCTGTCCTGTGAAGACACCCTCCCACACCAAGGCCCTGGCAATGATGAGTAAGACATAGTTCGCGTCTGTGATTGCTCACAGACTAGTGGAGCCATAGTCACAATATAGGTACCCTAATGAAGGTATTAATTTTTTGTTTTGTCTTTTTTTTTTTTTTTTTGAGACAGAGTCTCGCTCAGTCGCCCAGGCTGGAGTGCGGTGGCGTGATCTCGGCTCACTGCAAGCTCCGCCTCCCAGGTTCACCCCATTCTCCTGCCTCAGCCTCCCGAGTCACTGGGACTACAGGTGCCCACCACCACGCCCGGCTAATTTTTTGTATTTTTAGTAGAGACGGGGTTTCACCAAGTTGGCCAGGATGGTCTTGATCTCCTGACGTCGTGATCCGCCATCCTCGGCCTCCCAGAGGGCTGGGATTACAGTCATGAGCCACCACGCCTGGCCCTTTTTTTTTTTTTTTTTGAGACGAAGTCTCGCTCTGATGCCCAGGCTGGAGTGAAGTGATTGGATCTCGGCTCACCGCAACCTCCACCTCCTGGGTTCAAGCAATTCTGGTGCCTTGGCCTCCCTAGTAGCTGTGATTACAGGCCTGAGCCACCACACCCGGCTAATTTTTGTATTTTTACAAAATACAAAAACCCTGAATACAGGGTTTCACCATATTGCCCAGGCTATTCTCGAACTCCTGAGCTCAAGTGATTCACCGGCCTAGGCCTCCCCAAGTGCTGGGATTACAGGCTTGAGGCACTGTGCCAGGCCTGTTTCAGTTTTCTTTCAGTTTTTTTCCCCTTCCAATTCTTATTGAATTAATTTCTTTCTTTCTTTTTTTTTTTTTTTTTTTTGAGAAGGAGTTTCACTCTTGTTGCCCAGGCTGGAATGCAGTGGCCCTATCTCAGCTCACCGCAATCTCCACCTTCCGGGTTCAAGTGATTCTGCTGCCTCAGCCTCCCGGATAGCTGGGATTACAGGCATGCGCCGTCTAATTTTGTAGAGATGTAGACCTCAGGTGATCCACCTGCCTCGGCCTCCCAAAGTACTTGGATTACAGGTGTAAGCCACCACACCCGGCCTTTATTGAATTAATTTCATTTTCTGATTATATAAAACATTAATATGCTTACAGAAGTCAAAAATATGTAATAATTCATACTCAGGAGTGTCACTTCCTCCCATCCATATCCTTTCTGTACCATTGCTCCTCCCTCCTCCAACCTCTTGTGTGGTGATCTGCATTGTTGTTTTTTGGTTTATTTGTCCTGTGTTTCTTTTCCTAAAGATAAGCAGACATATGACTGTTTTCTTATTTTTCCTTCTTTGTTGAACAGATGGGAAACTACTACATATACTCTTTTTCGTTTTCTTCTTTTGCTTAACATTAATAGGGAATTTTTTTTTTTTTTTTTTTCCGAGACAATCTTGCTCTGTCACCTAGGCTGGGGTACAGTGGCACGATCTCAGCTCACTGTAACCTCCACCTCCTGGGTTCAAGCGATTCTCATGCCTCAGCCTCCTGAGAAGCTGGGATTACAGGCATGTACCATGATGCTCGGCTAACTTTTGGGTTTTTGGTAGAGACAGGGTTTTGCCAAGTTGGCCAGGCTGGTCTTAAACTCCTGACCTCAGGTGATCCTCCCACCTTGGCCACCATGCCCTGCCAAATAGGGATATTTTAAGGTCTACTAATGTCAGGACTAGGGTGAGGTAAGGCATACTGGGCGCAAAATTCAAGGAGACACTAGTGAACTCTGATTGGAGGAGTCTGATATCTGATAGGTGAATAGGTATACACCTAGCAGAGGATCAAGACAGGACAAAGGAACAGTATGTGCAAAGGCAAGGAAGCATGAAAGAGCATTGTGAAAAAGTGTAATGTAACTGAAGTAGAGAATGTTTGTTAGGGAGAGCCTGGAGATGAGGCTAATAGAGTAGGCAGAGGCTGGGTTATGAATTGCCTTAGGTGCTAAGAGCCTGGACTTTATCCTAGAGGCAGGAAGAAACCCTTGAAGATATTTTCCATACCCTTGATTGCAATATTGCCATATTCACTCAGTCATCAGTTTCCATCAACTCTACTTCCACGATGGCTCCTCTTGAAGGGTTTTTTAAATTTTTTTTATTTATTTTTATTTTTTGGCGGAGGCAGGGAACGGAGTTTCGCTCTTGTTGCCCAGGCTGCAATACAATGGTACCATCTCAGGTCACCGCAACCTCCACCTCCCGGGTTCAAGCGATTCTACTGCCTCAGCCTCCCGAGTAACTGGGATTACAGGTATGTGCCACCACGCCCAGCTAATTTTTGTATTTTTAGTAGAGACGGGGGGTTTCACCATGTTGGTCAGGCTGGTCTCAAACTCCCAACCTCAGGTGATCCACCCCCCCGCCTTGGCCTCCCAAACTGTTGGGATTACAGGCGTGAGCCACCGTGCCCGACCCCCTTTTTTTTTTTTTTTTTTTTAGACAGGCTCTTATGCTATCGTCCAGGCTGGAGTGCAGTGGTGCAATCATGGCTCACTGCAGCCTCGAACTTCTGGGCTCAAGCAATCCTCCCACCTTAGCCTCCCAAGTAGCTGGGACTACAGGCGCAGGCCATCACACCCCGCTAATCTTTTTTTTTTTTTTTTTTTTTTTTGTAGAGACAGGGCTTCACCATGCTGCCCAGGCTGAGCTCAAACTCCAGAGCTCAATTGATTAACCCACCTAAGCCTCCCAAAGTGCTGAGATTACAGGTGTCAGCCACTGTGCCTGGACCTTGAGGTTTTTTACTCAGGGCAGTAACAGAATTATAATTTTCTTTTAGTGAGAGGAAACTGGCAATGTTGTATGGATTAGACTAGGAGAATAAGTGATAAGAATGGTAGAACCAGAGGCAGGTAAGGAGGCTCAGAAAATAAAAGGTGATAAAGAACTGAATTAAGAAGGCAGTAGCAGGAAGATTGGACAAAAAGAGATAAATGTCTATGAGATAGAATTAGCAAAAGTTGGTTGGAGTGGTGGCTCAAGCCTGTAATCCCGGCACTTTGGGAGGCCAAGGCAGGTAGATTCTGTGCACTCAGGAGTTCAAGACAAGCCTGGGTAACATGGTGAGACACTGTCTCTACTGAACCACAAAAATTAGCCAGACGTGATGGCTCACGCCTGTACTCCCAGCTACTCAGGAGGCTGAGGCAGGAGAATCACTTAAACCCGGGAGGCGGAGGTTGCAGTTACGCCGAGATCACGCCATTGCACTCCAACTTGGGCGATAGAGGGAGACTCCATCTTAAAAAAAAAAAAAAAAAAAAAAAAAAAGGCCGGGCGTGGTGGCTCACACCTGTAATCCCAGCACTTTGGGAGGCCGAGGTGGGCAGATCACGAGGTTAGGAGTTCAAGACCAGCATGACCAACATGATGAAACCCCGTCTCTACTAAAAATACAAAAATTGCCGGGCGCGGTGGCTCAAGCCTGTAATCCCAGCACTTTGGGAGGCCGAGGCGGGCGGATCACGAGGTCAGGAGATCGAGACCATCCTGGCTAACATGGTGAAACCCCGTCTCTACTAAAAATACAAAAAACTAGCCGGGCGTGGTGGCGGGCGCCTGTAGTCCCAGCTACTCGGAGGCTGAGGCAGGAGAATGGCCTGAACCTGGGAGGCGGAGCTTGCAGTGAGCCGAGATCGCGCCACTGCACTCCAGCCTGGGTGACACAG
>NC_037689.1:121355113-121371377 GCF_003255815.1 Theropithecus gelada
CCCACCCCCTTAAAAAAAAAAAAAAAAAAAAAAATACAAAAATTAACCGGGCGTGGTGACGCGCCTGTGATCCCCACTACTCAGGAGGCTGAGGCAGGAGAATCGCTTGAACCAGGGAGGCAGAGGTTGCAGTGAGCCCAGATCGTGCTACTGCACTTTAGCCTGGGCGACAGAGTGAGACTCCATCTCAAAAAAAAAAAAAAAAAAGAAGAAGAAGAAAAAAGAAACGTGGACAGTCTCCCTCTTCTACTTTCCTTTTGCTTTCACAATCAAGATGAAACCAGGAAGTCTGGGTAAAATATTTGTTTTACCAAATTATGTCTGGGAGTCCTCAGGAGGTGTTTTTAATGTCCTCATGAACCTCATGAACCTGTTAGCTATAGTGAACATGTAGCACCCACCATTCTCCTCATCTGCTGCAGCCCTCTCACTGATATGGATAGTTCAATAAGACACCTGAGTGCCTTACGCTTGCCACAGTTAGTGTTCACTGTCAAAGTACAGTTTTTAGGAAGTTAAAAATCTGACTCATACAAAATATAAAGCGAGAACCAATGAATTTTTTTTTTTTTTTTTTTTTGAGATGGAGTCTCGCTTTGTCTCCCAGGCTGTAGTGCAGTGATACAATCTCTGCTCATTGCAACCTGTGTTTCCTGGGTTCAAGCGATTCTCCTGCCTCAGAGTCCCGAGCAACTGGGATTACAGGTACGTGCCACCACACCCAGCTAATTTTTGTATTTTTAGTAGAGACGGGGTTTCACCATATTGGCCAGGCTGGTCTTGAGCTCCTGAGTGCAAGCAATCCACCTGCCTTGGCCTCCCAAAGTGCTGAGATTACAGGCGTGAGCCACCATGCCCAGCCTTAAAATTTGTATTTAACTCATTAATGAGGATACAGCAGTATGGTAAGTAGGTTCAGAGGAAAATCTGAAAGATAGATATTGATACTAAAAGAATTTTAGAATAAGATTACTAAATTAGATACAACACTGGTTGATATCCCATAGGGGAACACAGCTGTTAGCTTTGGGATTATCTTTTCCACCAGACAGAAAACATTTGCATGAAAGAAGTCTGCAAGTTAATATGCAAATTGACAGAGAGTTGATCTTAATCAATAGTAAGCAGTAAGTTAGGCAAGGCATGGTGGCTCATGCTTGTAATCCCAGCACTTTCGGAGGCCCTGGCAGGCCAATCACCTGAGGTCAGGAGTTCGAGACCAGCCTGACCAATATGGTGAAACCCCATCTCTACTAAAAATACAAAAATTAGCCAGGCATGGTAGCAGGCGCCTGTAATCCCAACTACTCAGGAGGCTGAGGCAGGAGAATCTCTTGAACCCAGGAGGTGGACGTTGTTGCAGTGAGTCAAGATTGTGCGACTGCACTCCAGCCTGGGTGACAGAGCAAGACTCCGTCTCAAAAAAAGGAGGGATATGCATCATAGGCAAAGGCTGTCTCACAGCAAGGGGTCTGGAGAAGCCAGGAGCAAGCTCCAATTGTCCTCCTCTGTAATGGCCTTGGGAGGATGCGTTTTATCTCTGAGATAAAGAACCACAGAAGTTCTTCTTATTTTCCTCTTTTTTAAGTTTTTATTTATTTATTTATTTGAGACAGGATCTTGCTCTGTCACCCAGGTTGAAGTGTAGTGGCACTATCATGGCTCACTACAGCCTTGACCCCCTGGGTCAAGTAATCCTCCCACCTCAGCCTCCCAAGTAGCTGGGACCACAGGTGCACATCATCACGTCCGGCTAGTTTATTTATTTATTTGTTTGTTTATTTATTTTTTTGAGATGTGGAATTGCTATGTGGCCCAGTCTGGTCTCAAACTCCAGGGCTCAAATGATCTTTCCAAAGTGCTGGGATTACAGGCATGAGCCACTTCACCCAGCAATAACCACAGAAGTTCCACCCCAGAACCCTGGGAGTGCGGGAGAGGAAGGAGAGGGAGCATTGTTAATCTCACTAGTAATGAAAGTAAATCCTCTAGTATCCAGAATATCTAAAGGAGACTTAAATCTCAGCAATAAAAAAGACAACACAATTTAAAAGTGGCCAAAGAAAGCATCTGAAAAGATATATGTCCGAAGAAGCTACCCAAATGGCTGGCAATGATATGAAAAGGTGTTCAACATATTAATCATTAGGGAAATACAAACCAAAATCACAGTGAGATACTACTTAATACCCACTGGGATGGCTATATTTTTTCAAAAAAGGAAAATAAAGCCGGGCACGATGGCTCACACCTGTAAACCCAGCATTTTGGGAGGCTAAGGCAGGTGGATCACTGAGGTCAGGAGTTTGAGACCAGCCTGACCAACATGGTGAAATCCCATCTCTACTAAAAATATAAAATTAGCCGGATGTCATGGGGTGAGCCTGTAATCCTATCTACTTGGGAGGCTGAGGCAGGAGAATCGCTTGAACCTGGGAGGTGGAGGTTGCAGTGAGCCAACATCATGCCATTGCACTCCAGCCTGGGCAGCAGAGTGAGATTCCATCTAAAACAAAAACAAAAGAGTGAAACTCCGTCTCAAAAAAAAAGGAGCTGGGTGCAGTGGTTCGTGCCTGTAATCCCAGTACTTTGGGAGGCCAAGGCAGGCAGATCACAAGTTCAGGAGTTCAAGACCAGCCTGACCAACATGGTGAAACCCCGTCTCTACTAAAAATACAAAAATTACCAGGTGTAGTGGTGCACACCTGTAGTCCCAGCTACTCAGGAGGCTGAGGCAGGAGAATTGCTTGAACCTGAGAGGTGGAGGTTGCAGTGAGCCCAGATCGTACCACTGCACTCCAGCCTGGGCAACAGAGCAAGACTCTGTCTCAAAACAAAAACAAAAACAAAAAGGAAAATCCATATAGACAAAGTAGATTAGTTGTTGTCAGGGGATGTGAGGAGGGGGAAATTGGGAGGCACAGGGTTTCTTTTTGGGGTGATGAAAATATTCTGAAGTTAAATAGGTGTGATTACAACATTGTGAATATACTAAAATCCACTGAATTGTGCATTTTATTTTTTTTTTTTTTTTTTTTTTTTTTTTTTTTTTTTTTTTTTGAGACTGAGTCTGGCTGTGTCGCCCAGGCTGGAGTGCAGTGGCCTGATCTCAGCTCACTGCAAGCTCCGCCTCCCGGGTTTACGCCATTCTCCTGCCTCAGCCTCCCGAGTAGCTGGGACCACAGGCGCCCGCCACTTCGCCCGGCTAGTTTTTTGTATTTTTTAGTAGAGACGGGGTTTCACCGTGTTAGCCAGGATGGTCTCGATCTCCTGACCTCGTGATCCACCCGTCTCGGCCTCCCAAAGTGCTGGGATTACAGGCTTGAGCCACCGCGCCCGGCAAATTGTGCATTTTATTTATTTATTTATTTATTTATTTTTTTGAGACTGAGTCTCACTCTGTTGCCCAGGCTGGAGTGCAGTGATGTGATCTCGGCTCGCTGCAGCCTCCACCTCCTGGGATCAAGCAATTCTCCGGCCTCAGCCTTCCAAGTAGCTGGGATTACAGGCATGAGTCACCACGCCTGGCTAATTTTTGTATTTTTAGTAGAGATGGGGTTTCCCCATGTTGGCCAGGCTGGTCTTGAACTCCTGATCTCAGGTGATCCACCCACCTCAGCCTCCCAAAGTGCTGGGATTACAGACATGAGCCACCGCGCCCGGTCGAATTGTGCATTTTAAATGGTTTACATAGTGAATTTTATGTTATGCGAATCATCCAAAACAAATAAATAAATAAACAATACAATGATGTCATTGTAGTACAAACTACCCTGAAACTCATCAGACCCATGGGTACAAAGCCACACTATTAGATAATATGTTGAATGCTTTGACCAGGAATCAGTGCCAGTCAAGAACTTTGGCAAAACGCTCAGGCTAATTTCAGCCTTGTTGCATACCTCAATATATGCCATCTCCATATAAGGCATGGCTTTTACAGAGAGTTAATACATGCATTAACCCTCACAGCATAACTGTCAAGCACAGTGTGCCCATAGCAGAGCTGAGACCAAGCCCCTTTAGGGCAAGCCTTCCAGAAGAGGGCCCAACCCATGCCACCTCCAGGAGCCCCCATTAGAACTGGATGCAGGCCCATAGTCCCACTGAGCTACAACTCAGACCCAGGGCCCCTTCACTTCCTCCACTCTAAACAGCAGAAGGAAAGAGACCCTTGCTTGAGACTGACATGCCCTCCAATGCCACAGAGGGTGACCAGCTGTCCCGGTTTGCCCAGAACTGGCCTGACTTTAAACTGGAAAGTCTGGCTACTCAGGAAATCCCCTAGTACCAGCAAAGCCAAGACAGTCAGTCACCCTGAAGCCACTCCTCATCCCTGTGATGAAATGTGTGTCACCGGCTACTGCAGAGAGTGCTCCCCCTCTGTGTGCAGGGAGGGGCCTGGATCCCCTGTGTGTTCAGAAGTCATCACTTGACCTGGAATTGTTGGGCCATCACTGCCCGTTCTGCTGCACCGAGTGCTTCTCCCTACAAGCCGCTGATGCAGCCTCCCTCTCTTCTGCCTGCTAAATTATCCTTACTAACAGAGGAACTCAAGGGCCCTTCATCCCTCTCATGATGGCTAAGTCTGCAGCAACGCCTCTCTGCTGATTCAACACACATTTACTGAGCCTTTACGGGGTTTATTAGAGGCGGCCCTTGCTGCCACATTTTCAGAGCAAGCCTGGTTTGACAGCCCCTCCTGCCTTCTGCAAAGGCTTTTTCCACAGCAACGTGCAGGCCTGTGTCTCCTCTCCTGCCCGTTCATGGGAGCTCAGGAATCCCACGTGCAGGTCACAGCTGCTCCCTGAGCTTCCACACACGCAGGCTTCCAGCTCAAGAGGCACCCAGTTTTATGGAGCCTTGGCTCACAGCCGGGCACCATGCTCGGCGCTGGAGACCTGGAGGAGAGTGGCAGTGGTTTCCTGCCCATGAGGACCTTAGCTCTCAAAAGAGAGATAGGCGCCCGGGAACACACGGTCACACTGTGACACAGAGGCAAGTCCAGGTGCTGTGGGTAGGACCATCCAAGGCTTCTCGAGGAGGGGACACCTGAGCAGAGACTCACAGGTCACCTGGGAGTTGTGTGAAATAGCGGGGGAGGTCTTCAGGGGCCCAGAGACGTGTCCATGGGAGCAGGGGAAGGGGAACTTGCAGAGTGGGAGAGGCAGGAGCAGATTCCAGGAATCTGAGGGAAGAGAGCATTTCATGGAGGAAGGTGGGACCCACATGTCCCATCCCCATCAGGTCCAGTATGTGAGGGCTGGAAAAGCAGCCTTTGGGTATAGCAAGTGTTGATCTTAGGAGAGGAGTTTCACAGTTGAGGCATTAAGGCAGAGGCCAGCTTACAGGAGGTAGAGTGGTGAACAGGAATGAAGAGACAGGGGCTACAGACTGCTCTTCTAAAAGCTTGGCTCTGACATTTATAGACATAGAAATAGAAAGTCCTAGTTTTGGGGCTAAGCATGGTAGCTCATGCCTGTAATCTCAGTAGTTTGGGAAGCTGAAGCTGGTGGATCACTCGAGCCTAGGAGTTCGAGACCAACCTGGGCAGTATGGCAGAACCCCATCTCTACAAAAATACAAAAGTTATCCTGGCTTGGTGTTGTGCGCTTGTAGTCCCAGCTACTAAGGAGGCTAAGGTGGGAGGATCACTTGAGCCTGGGAGCTTGAGGCTGCAGTGAGCCATGATGGCACCACTGCACTCCAGCCTGGGCAACAAAATGAGACTCTGTCTCAAAAAAGAAAGAAGGAAAGAAGAAAAGGAGAGAAGGTGGGAGAGATGGAGGGAGGGAGGTGGGAGAGATGGAGGGAGGGCGGGAGGAAGGGAGGAAGGGAGGAAGGAAGGAAGGAAGGAAGGAAGGAAGGAAGGAAGGAAGGGTGGGTGTCAGGCCTCTGAGCCCAAGCTAAGCCATCATATCCCCAGTGACCTGCACGTATACATCCAGATGGCCTGAAGCAACTGAAGATCCACAGAAGTGAAAATAGCTTAACTGATAACATTCCACCATTGTGATTTGTTTCTGCCCCACCCTAAATGATCGATGTACTTTGTAATCTCCCCCACCCTTAAGAAGGTTCTTTGTAATTCTCCCCACCCTTGAGAATGTACTTGATGAGCTTCACCCCCTGCCCCCAAAAACATTGCTCTTAACTTCACTGCCTATCCCAAAACCTATACAAACCAATGATAATCCCACCACCCTTTGCTGACTCTCTTTTCAGACTCAGCCCTCCTGCACCCAGGTGAAATAAACAGCCATGTTGCTCACACAAAGCCTGTTTGGTGGTCTCTTCACACGGACACATGAATCAGAAGGAAGGAGAGAGAGAAAGAGGAAGGAAGGATGGAAGGAAGGAAGGAAGGGAGGGAGGGAGGGAGGGAGGAGCTAACTTTGGGATTTCAAGTGGAAGAGATGTAGTTGATTATAAGAAGGAAGTTAGGGCAACCGGCTGGGGTCCCCTTCCACATTGTGGAAGCTTTGTTCTTTCGCTCTTCACAATAAATCTTGCTGCTGCTCAAAAAAAAAAAAAAAAAAAAAAAAAAAAGGAGAAGCGGAAGGGGAAGGGGAAGAAGAAGAAGGAGGAGGAGGAGGAGGAGGTTGGGGAAGGATGCAGTAGAAAAGGAGTGAAAGTGAATAAAGAATGAAGAGATAGGTCAGGTGCGGTGGCTCACACCTGTAATCCCATTTGGGAGGCCAATGCAGGTGGATCACAAGAGGCTGAGGCAGGAGGGAGGCAGGGAGTCCAGGTATGCACTCATCTTAGGAGCAGTGGGGAGGGTCAGAATCTTGTAGCCTCCAGCTGCATGACTCCTAAACCATAATTTCTTTTCTTTTCTTTCTTTCTTTTTCTTTTTCGAACCCGGGAAGCAGAGGTTGCAATGATCCGAGATTGTGCCATTGTACTCTAGCCTGGGCAACAAGAGCAAGACTCTATCTAAAAAAATAAAATAAAATGAATGAAGAGATAGAGAGAAGGTTCTTGTTGGGGGCTGGGTCCAGGTATGCTGCAAGGTAGTAAGAGTTCACATCATGTGTTGAACCAAGTCTCTCATTCTTTTATCTGAACAACTGAGAACACTGGGTCCCTGTACAGAGAAAGAGCTGGCTATCATAGAGTTTGCTTGAGGGTTGACATGTGTACAGATCCTGGCCTAAGTATTGTCCTGTGCCTTGTTGGGCAGGGATATAGGTAGAGTGCTGTCCTGCAGGTAGTTGTCTGAGCTGGTGTTGGAACTGTAAACACCCAATGGGTTCACCTTGCCCGCTGCCTAGACAGAGCCGATTTATCAAGACAGGGGAATTGCAATACAGGACGAGTAAATTAACTCAGAGCCTGTTGCATGGGAGACCAGAATTTTATTATTACTCAAATCAGTCTCCCCAAGCATTCCAGGATCAGAGTTATTAAGGAAGATTTGGTGGGTGGGGTGCCAGTGAGTCAAAAGTGCTGATTGGTTGGGTTAGACATGAAATAAAAGGGAGTTGAAGCTGTCCTCTGGTGCTGAGTCAGTTCCTGGGTGGGGGCCACAAGATCAGATAATCCAGTTTATCGATCTGGGTGGTGTCAGGTGCAGGGTCTGAAAAATATGTTAAGCACTGATCTTAGGAGCAGTGGGGAGGGTCAGAATCTTGTAGCCTCCAGCTGCATGACTCCTAAACCATAATTTCTTTTCTTTTCTTTCTTTCTTTCTTTTTTTTTTTTTTTTTTTGAGACAGTGTCTCCCTCTGTCACCCAGGCTGGAGTGCAGTGGCGAAATCTTGGCTCACTGCAGCCTCGACCTCTTGGGACTCAAGCCATCTTCCCAACTCAGCCTCCTGAGTGGCTAGGACCACAAGCGTGTACCACCACAACAGACTAATTTTTTTATTTTTTGTAGAGATGGGTTTTTGCCATGTTGCCCAGGGTGATCTCAAACTCCTGAGATGAAATAATCTGCCCACCTCGGCCTCCCAAAGTGCTGGGATTACAGGCATGATCCACCCACCCCCCCTGGCAGCCTAAATCATAATTTCTCATCTTTTGGCGAATTTATTAATCCTACAAAGACAGTGTAGTCCACAGGCAAAAAGGGAAAGAGCTGTTATAATCTTTGTCCCAAAGTTAAATTATAAACTAGGTTCCCCAAAAAATTACTTCAGCCTACAGCCAGGAATGAACAAGGACAACTTGGAGGTTAGAAGCAAGATGGGGTTGGTTAGGTTAGATCACTTTCACTATCTCAGTTACCATTTTGCAATGGCAGTGTCAGAACCCGCATCATGTTCTGATCTGCTGATCAAGTGGTCACATGGGGTATGTCTAGGAGCTGTGTCATGTTTGGTGAACACTGGGCAATGATCTATTTACAGGGAGGCCCTCATAGTGTTCTGAGCAATGGCTCAGGTATGATTCATATTCTGATAATTCCTGGCATGCCAAATGAGAGTGTGTGAACTTAGCCCGTGGAGGCTAAAGCAACTCTATCTTGGAAGATACTTCACCGTGTTGGCTTCCCATCAACCCCTATTCAAGGAAGGTCTCTAAGATTTCCAGTTTATGTATTGATCCTAGTGTAGGAACATGTACTAATGTTTACCGTAAATCCCGCCCTTAGGTCAAACAACCTTGATGTTGTCATACTTCAGCTGCCCTACACATCCCTTCTGAACTACCCTCTACCCTATGGTACATAAACCCTAGGTCTGGGGAAAATGGTGCAGGGATCCACCATTTTGTCTTGCTGTCACCCAAAACACAGACCGGGCTTTTGTTCATAAATTCCTTTTTTTTTTTTTTTTTTTTGAGACGGAGTCTCACTCTGTTGCCCAGGCTGGAGTGCAGTGGCGTCATTTTGATACGGCTCCGATGAGTGGAGGACCACCAGGATTTTTCCTATTGAGGAGAATTAGATACAATGACATGGACACACGTGGAGTGGTTTTAAGGAGCAGAAAGTTTAATAGGCAAGAAAGAAGGGAGAAGAAAGGAAAAAAGCTCCCTTCTACAGAGAAAGAGGGACCGGGGCTCCAAAGCCCAGAGTGGAGACCCTGCAGGATGCGGATACCAGCCAGTTATATGAGGGGCTGGAGGAGGCGGTGTCTGATTTGCATAGGGCTCAGGGGATTGGTTTGACCAGGTGTGTCATTCACATAGCTCGCGGAAAAAACTGTCCCTCCCACCCTAGTCCTTTAATATGCAAATGTAGGGCCCTGTGATGTTCTACCGGTGTGAGGAAGACTACACTGCCAGGCACAGGTGGGGGCAAAGGGCAAGAGGACAAGGGTGGGAATATCCATATTGGGTGGACCCAGTTTCCAACGGCCTGCATTTGCATATCAAAGGTTACCTGCCGGCTCCAGAGCGACAGAGCAAGACTTTGTCTCAAAAAAAATAAGAAAGTGGATTTGTCAGCCTCTTTCTCAGCCCCCTTAGCTTCCTCGAACTTTGGGGCAGGTTGCACAGACCTACCCACCATGAGACATAAGCCTATACCATCTGAGATTACACTGTTTGTACCAAGTGTTCACTTGTCTGGGTCATCTTTTCTTTTTGAGACAGACTCTCACTTTGTCGCCCAGGCTGGAGTGCGGTGGCGCGATCTCGGCTCACTGCAAGCTCCGCCTCCCGGGTTCACGCCATTCTCCTGCCTCAGCCTCCCAGTAGCTGGGACTACAGGCACCCGCCACCATGCCCAGCTAATTTTTTGTATTTTTAGTAGAGACGGGGTTTCACCGTGTTAGCCAAGATGGTCTCGATCTCCTGACCTCGTGATCCGCCCGCCTCGGCCTCCCAAAGTGCTGGGATTACAGGCGTGAGCCACCGCGCCCGGCCTGGGTCATCTTTTAGGCAGGAAACTGTTCTCAGTGTGCAGATGAGTGATCTGATCACCCCAACTATCCAGTGACTCACTGAGCAGAGACGTGTTCCTGGGCTCTGCTTTTGCCCAGAGCTGTCTCTTGGTTCATCAAATGGTCGTGTAGACCCTGGTTTCCTCTGGGCTATTTCCTTATGTGTGAAACATTTGTGTGGGAAGGAAAGAATGGTCTTTCGAGGGCAGATGCTGCGTTTTCTTTCTTTCTTTCTTTTTTTTTTTTTTGAGACGGACTCTCACTCTGTCACCCAGGCTGGAGTGCAGTGGCACGATCTTGGCTCACTGCAACCTCTGCCTCCAGGGTTCAAGTGATTCTCCTGCCTCAGCCTCCCGAGTAGCTGGGACTACAGGTGCGTGCCACCACACTGGCTAATTTTTTTGTATTTTAGTAGAGACGGGGTTTCACCGAGTTAGCCAGGATGGTCTCGATCTCCTGACCTCGTCATGATCCGCCCGCCTTGGCCTCCCAAAGTGCTGGGATTACAGGCGTGAGCCACTGCGCCCGGCCTGATGCTGCTTTTTTTGAGTGCACAGTGATGGTGTGGATGTTGACCTTTGTCTGAGAAGGGGTAGGTAGCAGTGGTGCTGAGAGAAAATGAGGATATGTGCTCTAGACCCTATGGTAGCTGAGAAGTGGGGATCACCATATGGGCTGAGTAATGGTATAAGTTCGTTTTTCTCTGTGAGTGCTTTGTCCTGGTATGTGCCAGTCTTGATGTTACCATAAAGGGTGGTCTGGGCAGGGACTGACTTCTGGTCTTCTGGTGTGCCGGATGCGTGGCATGGTGTAGTCTCTGTTTCTAGGTTGGTGCTGTCTCACTGTGGCCCACATACTGGTGTGGCAATGAGGCAGGAAAATGGGATTTGGAAGCAGGTAACATAAGGCCAATACACACTTCAGCTATGACAGGACATATCTTCTCCATAGGGTGTACACCGAGAAAATGACTTCGTAACTTTACTTCATCCTCTTCATTTACATAGGGCATACACCAAGTAACCAATAGAATCCCTTAGAGAGTATTTATTTATTTATTTATTTATTTATTTATTAATTTTTGTTTTTTTCCCCCAGAGGGTATTTAAACCCCCACTAATTCTATAAAGGGGCTCTTGAGCCCCTACGCCCGCTTCCACACTGTGGAGTGTACTTTCATTTTCAATAAATCTCTTCATTCCTTCCTCGCTTTGTGTGTTTTGTCCAATTCTTTTTTTTTTTTTTTGAGATGGAGTCTCGCTCTGTCACCTGGGCTGGAGTGCAGTGGCATGATCTCGACTCACTGCAACCTCCACCTCCTGGGTTCAAGCAATTCTCCTGCCTCAGCCTCCCGAGAAACTCGGACTGCAGGAGCCTGCCACCACGGCTGGCTAATTTTTGTATTTTTAGTAGAGATGGGGTTTCACCATGTTGAACAGGCTGGTCTCGAACTCTTGGCCTCAGGTGATCGACCCACCCTGGCCTCCCAAGGTGCTGGGATTATAGGCATGAGCCAACACGCCGGGCCACTTTTGTATTTTTAGTAGAGACAGGGTTTCACCATGTTGGTCAGGCTGGTGTCGAACTCCTGACCTCAGGTGATCGACCTGCCTCGGCCTCCCAAAGTGCTGGGATTATAGGCGTGAGCCACCGCACCCAGCCAGGGCTCATTCTTTCTTTTCTGAATAGGCATCTAGACCCCATTTCGGCTCATGAATCTCTCCTAGTGGGTAGTTTTATGGCCTAGTTCAGATTTCAGTTTTGATCTATCTAATGGTATAGATGTAGACCTTTATCCAAGTGAGAGCTGTTTCCTGATGGGCTAAGTGTGAGTATAGTTATCAGTCTTGGTCAACAAGGACTTCATGTTATGGTGTTCAATGGCAGTATATATAGTATTATCTCTTTTCCGTATAAGACTTTTTTCTCTTGGTTTGCTGACAAGTGATCTGCAATATAGTGTTGTTATGGTAGGTCTTCCAGTGTAATGAGTGAGGGAATGATTCCTGATGATTGCTCTGGATGTGGAGCTCCTGTTGATTTACTGAATGCCCAGATAAGTGTGTTTCCTGGTCTCTGCTTTGTACGTTCTGTAGAACACTGAGTTTGGGATAAAGTACATATAGGTTTTGGTCTTTGTGCTAATCCTTCCCATGATGTGCTGAAGCAAGTCTGTGTACTAAGCTCTTGCTAAATAGTAGTATGACTAGTGTTCCTGTTTGAGTTCATCTGTTCCCTGATGTGCTACGCACATCTGAATATCTGAACATAGATTCCAGCCTGGCAGAAGGCTATTTCACGGAAAATTTTTTTTTTTTTTTTTTTTTTTTTTTTTTGAGACGGAGTCTGGCTCTGTCGCCCAGGCTGGAGTGCGGTGGCCAGATCTCAGCTCACTGCAAGCTCCGCCTCCCGGGTTCACGCCATTCTCCTGCCTCAGCCTCCCGAGTAGCTGGGACCACAGGCGCCCGCCACTTCGCCCGGCTAGTTTTTGTATTTTTTAGTAGAGAGGGGGTTTCACCGTGTTAGCCAGGATGGTCTCGATCTCCTGACCTCGTGATCCGCCCGTCTCGGCCTCCCAAAGTGCTGGGATTACAGGCTTGAGCCACCGCGCCCGGCCTCACGGAAAATTTTTAAGATGGATGGGTAGAGGCCTAATTCTAAGGCAAGAACTGTCTCATAATTTGCTGAACAATGCACGAGTATGAGCAGTGATCTGAGCAGGGCTCTATCAAGGTGAACTGCCTCGCACTTTGGGGCAGGTGTGCATAAACCTACCCACCGTGAGACATAACCCCATACGCTCTGAGATAACATTGTCTGTACCAACTGGTCACTTGTCTGGCTCCTCTTTTAAGCAGGAGACTGTTCTCAGTGTGAAGATCAGATGGTTGAAGTCGGCCAGGTGTGGTGGCTCATGCCTGTAATCCCAGCACTTTGGGAGGCAGAGGCAGGCGGATCACCTGAGGTCAGGAGTTCGAGACCAGTCTGGCCAACATAGTGAAACTCCGTCTCTACTAAAAATACAAAAATTAGCCAGGCATGGTGGCTCAAGCCTGTAATCCTAGCTATTCAGGAGGCTGAGGCAGGTTAATTGCTTGAACCCGGGAAGCGGAGGTTGCAGTGAGCAGAGATCGCGCCACTGCATTCCAGCCTGGGCGACAGAATGGGACTCTGTCTCAAAAAAAAGAAGGCTGAAGTCAATGTAGGTTCCCACAAGATAGGGCTGTCTCCACATGTGTTGAGAGGTGAGATGTGTACATACTGTGGTCAGTGCATGAGCACCTGACTTAGACTTGTTGAATAGTGGTAGGGATCCTACATGAACTGCCTGGCAATATATTGACTAGAGGTGGGACACAGGACCAGGTTGGCCCTGAAAAGTTAAGTGATCTTTTATGCATGGGCCTGAGTCTGTGTTTGGGCAAGAGTGAGCCTCATAGTTTTTCAAGCAGTGGTATAGCTATAGGCCCACCCAGCTCTGGGAAGGGGCTATATTCTAATATGCTGAGTGGTGGCAGAATACGGGTCCCTGTCCGGGTGGGTGCTACACTTTCCATCAGAAGTGCAACCAGGCTGGGCGCGGTCGCTCACGCCTGTAACCCCAGCACTTTGGGAGACTGAGGCGAGTGGATCACCTGGGGTCAGGAGTTCGAGACCAGTCGGGCCAACAAGGCAACCCCATCTCTACTAAAAATACAAAAATTAGCCGGTCATGGTGGCAGGTGCCTGTAATCCCAGCTACTCAGGAGGCTGAAGCAGGAGAATCGCTTGAACCTGGGAGGCGAAGGTTGCAGTGAGCCGAGATCGCACCACTGCACTCCAGCCTAGGTAACAAGAGCGAAACTCTGTCTCAAAAAAAAAAAAAAAAAAAAAGTATAACCAAACTGCTCTCTTTCACACTCTCAATTTCTGCTGGAACAGCATAACCCAGTACTCCACAGAGCAGACCCATCCTAAAGCAATTATTGTCTCCACGCGCAATACTTTACTCTGGCCACGTCTGTCATATCAATAGCTTCAACCTGCGGGCCAAGGAGTACTCCTAAACATTCATTATGCCTAGATACTAAAAAATCTGGAGAGCAAACAAGTAACAAGTATGATCCCTTTCTCTGCTATCATTAACTCTCTGCCTTTCTTCTTTAGTTTCTCTATCAGTCACTGCTGTCATTCCCCACGGTAGTTTCAGAAACTCAGAGTACATACTTACCGTCCTGGTTCCCATGTGTACCGGTGTGATACTGTGAAATATATATATTTGGTCTTCCTCCCGGTTTCCTGGCATACAATTACTAAAATCCTCGGACTCTCCAGTTATGTGTTTTTTGTATGCTAATGATTGACTGATAGCTTCAGGATATGACTCACCCGAAAGACAAAGGCCAGCCTCCAGGGAGTGGAGAGTGGCTGAAGGTCAAGTTGAGCACCAGCGGCCAATGGTTTAATCAATCTTGCCTATGTAATGAAAACTCCATAAAAACCCAAGAGGACAGAGTTCAGGGAGTTTCTGGATGACTGAATACATGGGAGTTCCTGGAGTGGGGTGTGCCCAAGGAGGGCACAGAAGCTCTGCAGTCCTTCCCGCATACCTCGCCCTATGTATCTCATCTGTATCCTTTGTAATAAAGCAGTGAATGTAAATGTTTCTCTGAGTTCCGTGAGCCACTCCAGCAAATTAAACCCAAAGAGGCAGTTGTGGGAACCCCAACTTGAAGCCGGTTAGTCAGAAGTTCTGGAGGCCTGGACTTGCGACTGGTATCTGGGGTGGGGGGCAGTTTTGGGGACTCAGCCTTCAACATATATGGGATCTGATGCTATCTCAGGGTAAAGTTAGAATTGAATTAGAGGACACCCAGTTAGTGTCCGCTGCAGAATTGATTGCTTGTTTGTTGGTGAGGAGAAATCCCCTACATTTGGTCACAGAATTCTTCTGCATTGATTGTTGCTGTGTTGGTGTGAGAGCAGAGGAAAAACCTGTTTGAGAGTTTTTTCCGAAGAATCCAAACATGGTTAGTTTTCCCTAACAGGTGGGAAGAAGAGTGCCCCCCAAAATTCATGTCAACCCAGAACCTGTGGATAGGTCTTTGCAAATGTAATCAAGTGAAAAGAAGGTCATATCAGATTAGAGTAAGCCCTAAATCCCATGTGACTGATGTCCTTCTAAGAAGAGGAAAATGTGGCCGGGCACGGTGGCTCACACCTGTAATCCCACCTACTCAGGAGGCTGAGGAAGGAGAATTGCTTGAACCCGGGAGGAGGAGGTTGCAGTGAGCCAAGATCACCCCATTGCACTCCAGCCTCAGCAACAAGAGCGAAACTCCATCTCAAAAAAAAAAAAAAAAAAAAGGCCCAGGCACGGTGGCTTACACCTGTAATCCCAGCACTTTGGGAGGCCAAGGTGGGTGGATCACAAGATCAGGAGTTCAAGACCAGCCTGGCCAAGATGGTGAAACCCCTTCTCTACTAAAAATACAAAAATTAGCTGGGTGTGGTTGTGTGTGCCTGTAATCCCAGCTACTCAGGAGGCTGAGGCAGGAGAATCGCTTGAACCTGGGAAGCAGAGGTTGCAGTGAGCTGAGATCATGCCATTGCACTTCAGCCTGAGCGACAGAGCGAGACTCCATCTCAAAAAAAAAAAAAGAAAGAAAGAAAGAAATTAGCCAGGCATGGTGGGGGATGCCTGTAATCCTAGCTACTCAGGAGGCTGAGGCAGGAGAATCACTTGAACCCGGGAAGCGGAGTTTGCAGTGAGCCAAGATCCTGCTATTGCACTCCAGCCTGGGCAACAGAGTAGGACTCCGTCTCAATAAATATATGTATATATATATATACACGAAGAGGGAAATTTGGATGTAGACACACAGAGGAGAATGCCATGTGAAGGAAGAGATCGGAGTGATGTGTCTACAAGCCAAAGGATGCCAAGGGTTAGTGGCAATCAGCAGAAGTTAAGAAGAGGCAAGGATGAATCATCCCCTAGAGGCCCTGCTGACCCCTTGATTTCTGACCTCTAGCCTCCAGAACCATGAGAGATAATAAATGTCTATTGCTTTTAGCCACTCAGGGGGAATTTGTTATGGCAGCCTATGGAAACTAATACAACTTGTTTCTATTTCCTTTCTTTTTGGTTAGACCCTGCCTAAACACCAAGGATTTTTTTTTTTTTTTTTTCACTAGTTCACTAGTAAGTTCATTCCTCTTTGAAAAAGTGAGTATAATGCCAACTGGATTTCATCAAACATCTTCATCAGTGAAGCAATTAGGACAGCTGAAATAGTACCAAGTGGTACCAATTTAGAATACAGCTAATTTTTTTTTTTTTTTTTTGAGATGGAGTCTCATTCTGTCACCCATGCTGGAGTGCAGTGGTGTGATCTCAGCTCACCGCAACCTCCGCCTCCTGGGTTCAAGCGATTCTCATGCCTCAGCCT
>NC_037689.1:121371390-121382793 GCF_003255815.1 Theropithecus gelada
TTTTTTTTTTTTTTTTTTTGAGATGGAGTCTCATTCTGTCACCCATGCTGGAGTGCAGTGGTGTGATCTCAGCTCACCGCAACCTCCGCCTCCTGGGTTCAAGCGATTCTCATGCCTCAGCCTCTTGAGTAGCTGGGACTACAGGTGCCCGCCACCACACCCGGCTAATTTTTATATTTTTAGTAGAGATAGGGTTTCACCATGTTGGCAAGGCTGGTCTCGAACTCCTGACTTCAGGTGATCTGCCCGCCTCAGCCTCCCAAAGTCCTGGGATTACAGGCGTGAGCCACCGCGCCCAGCAGATATTTTTTTTTAATAGTAAAACAAGTAAAATGTTTAATTTACCGCAGATTTAAAGCACACAAACTTGTTCTGAGAAAGAAAGACCTTTAAAAATTCCAGAGAAAGGGCCGGACGCGGTGGCTCACGCCTGTAATCCCAGCACTTTGGGAGGCTGAGGCAGGCAGATCACCTGAGGTTCGTGAGTTCGAGAACAGCCTGACCAACATGGAGAAACCCCATCTCTACTAAAAATACAAAAAATTAGCCAGGCGTGGTGGCGCACGCCTGTAATTCCAGCTACTTGGAGGCTGAGGCAGGAGAATCGCTTGAATCTGGGAGGAGGAGGTTGCGGTGAGCCGAGATTGTGCCATTGCACTCCAGCCTGGGCGACAAGAGCAAAACTCCATCTCAAAAAAAAAAAAAAATTCCTGAGAAAGGTCAGGCGCAGTAGCTCATGCCTGTAATCCTGCCACTTTGGGAGGTCAAGGCAAGCAGATCACTTGAGACCAAGAGTTTGAGATCACCCTGGCCAACATGGCAAACCCCATCTCTACTAAGAATACAAACATTAGCCAGGGGTGCTGGCGGGCACTTGTAGTCCCAGCTACTCAGGAGGCTGAGGCAAGAGAATCGCCTGAACCCTGGAGGCAGAGGTTGTGGTGAGCCCAGATGGCGCCAGTGCACTCCAGCCTAGACAAACTGAGACCTGTCTCAAAATAAATAAATAAATAAATAGGCCGGGCACGGTGGCTCACGCCTGTAATCCCAGCACTTTGGGAGGCCGAGGCAGGCGGATCACCTGAGGTCGGGAGTTCGAGATCAGCCTGACCAACATGGAGAAACCCTGTCTCTACTAAAAATACAAAAAATTAGCCACGCATGGTGGTGCATGCCTGTAATCCCAGCTACTCGGGAAGCTGAGGCAGGAGAATCGCTTGAACTCAGGAGGCGGAGGTTGCGGTGAGCCGAGATCATGCCATTGCACTCCAGCCTGGGCAACAAGAGTGAAACTCCGTCTCATAAATAAATAAATAAATAAATAAATAAATAAGACCAGGCACAGTGGCTCACCCCTGTAATCCCAGCACTTCGGGAGGCCGAGGCAGGCGGATCACCTGAGGTCAAGAGTTCGAGACCAGCCTGACCAACATGGAGAAACCCTGTCTCTACCAAAAATACAAAATTAGCCAGGTGTGGGGCGCATGCCTATAATCCCAGCTACTCGGGAGGCTGAGGCAGGAGAATCACTTGAATTCGGGAGGTGGAGGTTGCAGTGAGCCGAGATCATGCGATTGCACTCTAGCCTGGGCAACAAGAGGGAAACTCTGTCACGAAAAATAATAATAATAATAATAATCAATAAATAAAGACCTTTCTCCATTTTAACATCAGGGGAAATATTTTGCATCCATCCTGCTTGCTCTGTTTTTTTTACCTTAGTAATTATGATAGTGTAGTTTTAATCCATTTTAATAGGTAAATTTACTTCATATTTTATGGATTTGTAGTGTTCTTATTTAGAATTAAATTTCCAGCAATTACATATTTGGGGTCTAGATACTATATTTGATGGAGGAAAACCAAATATACAGCATCTTATTCCATTTCCTTCCTTTCTTTTTATAGTCATCTCTTATCCTTCAAAATGCTTTCCCTCTTTTGGCTTCATCTGATTATCAAACACTTCAACAATATGGCTTCTATCTCATTCACTTTCCTTTTTGACAGTCTTCCACTCCATCCCAACTTCTCTCCTCCGTCTTCCTACCTCCTTTTTCTTTTCTTAGGAGATGAGGTCTCCCTGTGTTGCCCAGGTTGGAGGACAGTGGCCATTCACAGGCACAGTCATAGCTCACTGCAGCCTCTAACTCCTGGGCTCAAGTGATCCTTCCGCCTCAGCTTCCAGAATTCCTGGGACTATATGAGTGCACCACAGTGCCTGACTGACTATCTTCCTACCTACTAAGTGTTCTGAAAGAAATTCTAATCAGGCCGGGCCCAGTGGTTCACACCTATAATCCCAACACTTTGGGAGGCCGAAGTGGGTGGATCACCTGATGTCAGGAGTTCAAGACCAGCCTGGCCAACATGGCAAAACCCCGTCTCCACTGAAAATGCAAAAATTAGCCAGGCGTGGTGGCACTCACCTGTAATCCCAGCTACATGGGATGCTGAGGCAGGAGAATCTCTTGAACCCCGGAGGCAGAGGTTGCAGTGAGCCAAGATCACGCCACTGCACTCTAGCCTGGGCAACAGAGAGAGACTGTCTCAAAAAGAAAGAAATTCTAATCATACTGCCCAGATTCCATACAAAGTCAGGTTCTCAATGGATAGCCCTTAACATCCAACTCTGGAAAGGAATAGTCTTTGGGTCTAAGGCAGCCTCCTGGCTAGCAAATGGTTTGCCAGGATCCATGCATCACTTAAAACCCACGGCTTAAGGTGGAACTTGAACGTATTCCTTTAACGCTTGTAGCTTACTGACTCTTTGCTCAGGTCTCAGTTTCTGTTTGTTCACTCATCCCTTGCTGAGTGCTGCCCCACGCCACATGCCGCACCATCTATTCCACCCACACCATTTTCCAGTTACTGAACCTTGCCCAACCCTTGTCGGTTGCCTTGACTACTTCCACGCTAAGTCAGGACTTTAACTTCTCCACCGGGAGCTTTTTTTCTTTTCTTTTCTTTTCTTTTTTTTTTTTTTTTTTTGAGGCGGAGTCTCACTCTGTCGCCAGGCTGGAGTGCAGTGGCGCAATCTTGGTTCACTGCAACCTCTGCCACCCGGGTTCAAGCGATTCTCCTGCCTCAGCCTCCCGAGTAGCTGGAATTACAGACGTGGGCCACCACGCCCAGCTAAACTTTTTTGTATTTTTAGTAGAGACGGGGTTTCACCATGGTGCCCAGGCTGGTCTTGAACTCCTGACCTTGTGATCAGCCCCCCCTCAGCCTCCCAAAGTGCTGGGATTACAGGTGTGAGCCACCACACCTGGCCCCACCGGGAGCGTTTATTTTTTTTTTTTTTTTTTTGAGACGGAGTTTCACTCTTGTTGCCCAGGCTGGAGTGCAGTGGCATGATCTCAACTCACTGCAACCTCCGCCTCCCAGGTTCAAGCAATTCTCCTGCCTCAGTCTCCCGAGTAACTAGGATTACAGGCATGTGCCACCACACCTGGCTAATTTTGTATTTGCAGTAGAGACAGGGTTTCTCCATGTTGGTCAGGCTGGTCTCGAACTCCTGACCTCAGGTGATCCACCTGCCTCAGCCTCCCAAAGTGCTGGGATTACAGGTGTGAGCCACCGCACCTGGCCCACTGGGAGCTTTTTAAAACTCCTGTATATTGAGTCACACACTCTACTAAATGCATCACATCCCTATCTCATTGAATGCTCACAACCCTATGAAGCATGAATTACCGCTTCGTCTTCCGCCAATGATCATGCCTTCCATAATGTGGGAAAGGAGCCCATCCAACATAAGCTTCCCCAATTCCTCTCTTACCCATCTCAAAATTTCTCTGGAAATTTTCTGCTTCACTTCCTTTGCTCCAATTGTGAAAAAATATCAACTAGACAGAGACAGAAATAAAGAGGCATCTGAGAGACAGACATACTCAGTCCATGGTCTCAAGAAGCACAGACCTTTTTTTTTTTTTTTGAGATGGAATTTCGCTTTTGTCACGTAGGCTGGAGTGCAATGTCACGATCTTGGCTCACTGCAACCTCCGCCTCCCGGGTTCAAGTGATTCTCCTGCCTCAGCCTCCCGAGTAGCTGGGATTACAGGAGCCTGCCATCACGCCTGGCTTTTGTATTGTTAGTAGAGACGGGGTTTCACCATGTTAGCCAGGATGGTCTTGAACTCCTGACTTCAGGTGATCCTCCCGTCTCAGCCTCCCAAAGTGCTGGGATTACAGGCGTGAGCCACAGCGCCTGGCCAGCACACACCTTTAATAGAGTCCAGGAGGATCAAAAGAGATGTCTAAAAGGAAGCACCAAGAGCCTTCCAAGAAAATTCAGAAAGTTTTCACCCAAAGGAGATCCTAAAATCAGAAGACAAGGAGCCCAATAAGGTTTCCGGGTTAAAAGCATAATATTTCGTATCTTATTTATTGTATTTACTTATTTTTAATTGAGATGGTGACTTGCTATATTGCCCAGGCTGGTCTCAAAATCCTGAGCTCAAGTGATCCACCTGCCTCAGACTCCCAAAGTGCTGGGATCACAGGTGTGAGCCACCACGCCTGACCAACATTTTTTTTTTTTTTTTTTTTTTTTTTTGAGACGGAGTCTCGCTCTGTCGCCCGGGCTGGAGTGCAGTGGCCGGATCTCAGCTCACTGCAAGCTCCGCCTCCCGGGTTCACGCCATTCTCCTGCCTCAGCCTCCCAAGTAGCTGGGACTACAGGCGCCCACCTCTGCGCCCGGCTAATTTTTTGTATTTTTTAGTAGAGACGGGGTTTCACCGTGTTAGCCAGGATGGTCTCGATCTCCTGACCTCGTGATCCACCCGTCTCGGCCTCCCAAAGTGCTGGGATTACAGGCTTGAGCCACCGCGCCCGGCCAGCCGACCAACATTTTTGAATCTTAAATTCAGCTGAATGAAAAAAACAAAACAAAACAAAACAAAACAAAAAACAACATAATTGTTTCTTGTGGGGCAGCTTACTGATTTCTGAAAAATGCCCTTCTTTGTCATATAAGGTCGCCCAATATGTAAAGACTTTCATTCTTCAGCCTTTTAAAGGTACTCCTCACCTTCCGAGCCCTAGCTTTTCTACCTTCCAAGGTTAATCACTCAGATGGCTTTGATTTTTTTTTTTTCCTTTTGAGACTGAGTCTTGCTCTGTTACCCAAGCTGGAGTGCAATGGCACAATGGTCCAAGCGATTCTCCTACCTCAGCCTCCTGAATAGCTGGAATTACAGGTGCCCGCCACCACACCTGGCTAATTTTTCTATTTTTAGTAGAGACGGGGTTTCCCTATGTTGGCCAGGCTGGTCTCAAACTCCTGACCTCAGGTGATCCACCTGAGGTGCTGGGATTACAGGCGTGAGGCAGATGGCTTTGATTTTATCTTTGCAACCACCATTCCTATCCTGATGACTCCAGACCCCTCCTTGATAAATTTCAAAATAATGGCTCCAAATGTCCCATCCCCCACCATAGCTGCCCTTGCCTCAGCTTTGAGGAAAGCATACCACTGTTCTTTACATTCTATCACATTTGGTCACTGGCCGAGAGAAGCCCCTCAGATCATCTATCCTTTCCCTTCCTTTCATCTCCACACTGTTCCGTTTCCTCCCCAACACAAATCCACAATGCACCTCTCCCTCTCAGATTTTTCCACTGCACCATGGGGAATTCTCATTCAAAGACAGACAAACTCCTTTCCATGGAAACTTTCCGACTTTCCAGCTTTAAATGAAACATTGCTCTTCTCTCAAGACACCACTGCCCTGCATCTCCCTCCAGGGGAGGCCACACATTTATTCGTCTTCTACATATTACAAGACCCAGAGGGTGGGCGCAGTGGCTCACGCCCATAATCCCAGCACTTTGGGAGGCCAAGGCAGGTGGATCTCTTGAGGTCAGGAGTTTGAGACCAGCCTAGCCAACATGGCGAAACCCCGTCTCTACTAAAAATACAAAAATTAGCCAGGCGTGGTGGCTTATGCCTGTAGTCCCAACTACTTGGGAGACTGAGGCAGGGGAATCACTTGAACCTGGAAGGCGGAGGCTGCAGTGAGCTGAGATTGCACCACTGCACTCCAGTCTGGGCAACAGAGTGAGACTCTGTAAAAAAAAAAAAAAAAGACCCAGAGGTAGGGTTGATATGCTCCTACTACTTTGTCACTATTTCCAAGCTGTAACTCTTCCAACATTGTGTCTTTGAAGTTCATGCCACTCAGTTTCTCTTCTTCACTGCAGTCATCTAACAACCTACCAGTCAGTCTCTCACTGGATATGTTGCACCTGTATCACAGTCTTCCTCTCTTTCCTCTCTACTAAATTGGCCATCAACCTGGGTGACTTCAGTGTTCTTATCAATAAACATCCATCTTGGGCACTTAATGTCCAGGTTGCGGAGTCTAAGATGTCAGCATTTGAACAGCCTTCACCGACTTAACCTTCTGGTTTCTTGGTGGTTTCTCATTATAAAAGTACTGCATTTGAACAGAGACTCAGTCTTCTGTTGTCCAGTATAGAGAGTAGAGGATGATGTCAGTTCTAAAAAAAATTCCGAATTTTTTTTCAGCGGCTGACTAGATATCCAAGTATCTTATATGGGGAAGTGTCTGGGAAGGGTGTTTAAGCAAGAGTTGCAGCAGACAGTCTAGGCAAGAATGTATTCAAATCAACTCTATTACAAAGGGATGACATTGAATTAAAGTTCCATGATGTTGATAAATAAAACAATATTTCATCAAATATTTCCTGAGAGCCTACTACATGCTAGGTACTGTCCCAGAAGCTGAGAACAAAGGAGAAAGAAAAGACCACATTATCCCATTGCTCAAATTAGTTCATAACTGTTTAACATAAATCACCCAAATATCAAGTAGAGGTAATGACACCCACTTCACAGGGAAACATTGTTTTGAGTTTTAAAGGAGAGCATTAATGTACAGCAAATAGCTCAATATATATATATGGTCAGTAAACGGTAAAGGCATGAGGCTATTATGAACTCTCTGCACCTCCCAAATGTGACCACCAGGTGTCAGCCTCCCCTAGCCAAACCCTACCAGGTGAAGGGTGGCCAGGTTGTCTATCCTCTCCAACACCAGAGGAAAGAGCAAAGGATCTTGATGTGACGATTTGCCTTTCACCTATTCCTTTTCTGAGCTACTTAGGTGCACAAATATCAGTATCAATTTTTTTTTTTTGAGATGGAGTTTCGTTCTTGTTGCCCAGGCTGGAGTGCAATGGCGCAATCTCGGCTCACTGCAACCTCCGCCTCCCAGGTTCAAGCGATTCTCCTGCGTCAACCTTCCTAGTAGCTGGGACTTCAGGCGTGTGCCACCACGCCCAGCTAATTTTTTGTATTTTTAGTAGAGACGGCGGGGAGTTCGCCATGTTGGCCAAGCTGGCCCCCTCCTGACCTCAGGTGATCCACCCACCTCACCCTCTCAAAGTGCTGGGATTACAGGCGTGAGCCACCGCACCCAGCCCAGAAATATCTTAGTACCCATTTTAGGTGAGAATTGCCTGCCTACAGACTAAACTCAGTTCCGCAGTCTCCCTAGACATGGAAATTTGGAAATGACCAAGATAAGGTCAAGGAAAAACAGAAAAAGAATGTTCAAGGCAAAGAAGAGCAAAAAAGCTGAATCAGGAAAAGGCCAGGGAGAGAATGATATAGGAAGAGGAAAGAAGAGATTTAGAGAGAGGAGAAGATAAAACTTTTCTTACTCAGTCACCTCTCCAGGGCCTCACCAAAAGCTGTGCCAAAGCCCTTTCATTTAAGCCACCAGCAACCTGAAACCCCCACCTCCCAGGCTCCTGCCACATGTCAAATCCCTTTTTAATCCTTGTTATCCCACTGATTCTCTAGCTGGCTTTCTCTTGGATATATTTCAGAGAGGAGCTTTAGAGTCCCTGGCAAAGAACTCATCATTCATTTTTAGCCTATGTAATTTCTACTTTGTATATGAGCTGCCATCTTTTCCAGACTTCCCCGTTCTCCCCATTAGAAACTATATTTCCATTTTTTGAAAAACACTTTTTCCCCCTTACAATAGCCTCTTTCACTTTGCTAGTTCACCAAGCTGCAGGTTTTATTTCCCAAGTGCGTAGTATTTTTTATCATTGGCATACATTTTTTTCAGGCTTCCAATAAAGTATTTTTAAAGTAGTCCGCAGGCTTCCTGTGGGTTATTGACTTTTTGAATGTTAATCTTAATTTGTCCTAAGGTCTAGTAACATGTGGCATACCCAAACAGGAATAAGCCTTGTTCAGATACCATCCCGAAGCAGGATTGTTGACTCAGTCTGCTCTCTCTGGTCAGAAACCTGGCTGTAACTGAGTTAAGCCCATCCACCGGTTAAGAGCTCTTTACTTCACACAGAACAGATCTTTGCTCAGGAATTTCTAAAGCAAACCAGAAGGAGGCCAGGCGCTATGGCTCACCCCTGTAATCCCAGCAGTTTGGGAGGCCGAGGGTGGATCACTTGAGGTCAGGAGTTCGAGACCAGCCTGGCCAACATAGTGAAACCCCTTCTCTACTAAAAAAATACGAAAATTAGCTGGGTGTGGTGGCATGCTATGCCTGCAATCCCAGCTACTCAGGAGAAGACTGAGGCAGGAGAATCACTTGAACCCAGGAGGCGGAGGTTGTGGTGAGCCAAGGTCAAGCCACTGCACTCCAGCCCGGGTGACAGAGTGAGACTTTGTCTCAAAAAAAAAAAAAAAAAAAAATTAAAGCATATTGCAATTCACGTAAAGGCTAATTTATGAACTAATGAACTACCACTAATTCCTCCTCGTCCTTAGCAAGAAATGGCTAAGGGAAGTGAAGCAATTTCTAGGACAACATAAGGATTCTAGGAATTTGTAGCCAGTTACCTGAAAAGTCTGAACTTGGATTTCTTCCAAATAATGACCAATCCAGGTCATCGCCTGATCAATCACAAGAGGCTTGAGTCTACAAGGCCATATCCCACCTCTCAAATCTCCCATGGGAGGCTGTCAGACAACTTTCCATCAGCTCTCAGCTTCTGATGAGGAATGGAGCTTTCTGCCTCACTCCCACATAATATAAAGCTGCTTTTAAATATAATATATAAATAAAAATTTATAAAATGCACATTTTGTATAAATATTAAATATAAATTTATACAAATATATATCCTGCATACTATAAAGCTGCAGAATATAAAACCTCCAAGTGGCAGTTGTGAAGGGACTCCTCCCAAATATAATGTCCCACAACACACATTGCAGTCATCTGGCCCCTTTTTGCCTCATTGTCGTGTTTTTTTGTTTGTTTTTGAGACAGATTCTCGCTCTGTTGCCCAGATTGGAAATGCAATGGTGCAATCACAGCTCACTGAAGCCTTGAAATCTGGGCTCAAGCGATCATTCTGCCTTAGCCTCCTGAGTGGTTGGAACCACAGGTGCCTGCCACCATGCCTAGCTAATTTTTATTTTATTTTTTGTAGTGACGGTGTCTCACTATGTTGCACAGGCTGGTCTTGAACTCCTGGGCTCAAGTGGTCTTGCAGCCGCAGCCTCCCAAAGCACTGGGATTATAGGTGTGAGCCACCATGCCCAGCCAGTGTTGTATTTTTAGTGTTGGGGACAATGATTCACAGGGAGCTCTCACCTTGGGTTTAGTCTTCTTTTTGCTGTCTAAGTAATAAAATGTCTATATCTAGAATGACTCATTGTTTCTTTACCAGCTAAATTAGTCAGATCTTGGCCCTTGCCTTGCCTTTTTTTTTTTTTTTTTTTTTGATACGGAGTCTCCCTCTGTCGCCAGGCTGGAGTGCAGTGGCACGATCTTGGCTCACTGCAACCTCCGCCTCCTGAGTTCAAGCGATTCTCCTGCCTCAGCCTCCTGAGGTGGCATAGTATGCCACCACACCCAGCTAATTTTCATATTTTTTTTTTCTAGCAGAGACAAGGTTTCACCATGTTGGCCAGGCTGGTCTCAAACTCCTGTAGCCGAGACTACAGGCGCATGCAACCACACCCGGCTCATTTTTTTTTAGTAGAGACGAGGTTTCACCATGTTGGCCGGGATGGTCTACTGACCTCGTAATCCACCTGCCTCGGCCTCCCAAAGTGCTGGGATTACAGGCATGAGCCATCACGCCCGGCCGGCCCTTACCTTGTCTTATATGTGACCTTGACAACCCTTAAACCAGTCTACACAACCAAGATGTGATTGAGTCCAAAGCGTGACAGGTGAAGAAGATAGTTGGGGCCAGGCACAGAGGCTCGTACCTGTAATATCAGCACTTTGGAAGGGCAAGGTAGGAGGGTCACTTGAGCCTAGGCCTCCAAGACCAGCATGGGTAACATAGTGAGACCCCATTTCTACAAAAAAACAAAACCCAAAACAAAACAAAAAGACAACACAGTTGGTTCCATTGACAACGTCTGATTACTCCTTTCTACAGGAGGCTGTTGCTGTTTCTGACACTAAGTGAGGGTTCACGTTTTGTGTTGTATATACTTTTTTTTTGAGACGGAGTTTCTCTGTCGCCCAGGCTGAAGTGCAATGGCATGATCTAGGCTCACTGAAATCCATGCCTCCCAGGTTCAAGCAATTCTCCTGATTCAGCCTCCCAAGTAGCTGGGATTACAGGCGCCTGCCACAACGCCTGGCTAATTTTTGTATGTTTAGTAGAGACGGGGTTTTGCCATGTTTGCCAGGCTGGTCTCGAACTCCTGGCCTCAAGCAATCTACCCACCTCGGCCTCCCAAAGTGCTGGGATCACAGGCGTGAGCCACCGCGCCCGGCCTCGTGTTGTATATTCTATGAGTTTGGACAAATGAATAATGGCATGTATCCACCATTACAATATCATACAAAATAGTCTCACTGCTCTGAAAATCCTCTGTGTTCTGCTTATTCATCCCTGTCTCTCTCCTTCCTAACCCTTGATCACCACTGAACTTTTCACTATCTCCATAGTTTTGCCTTTTCCAGAATGTCACATAGTTAGAACCATACAATATGTAGACTTTTCAGATTGGCTTTTGTCAGTGAGTAATATGCATTTAAAGTTCCTACATGTCTAGACCGGGCGTGGTGGTTCATGCCTGTAATCCCAGCACTTTGGGAGGCCAAGGCGGGTGGATCATCTGAGGCTAGGAGTTTGAGACCAGCCTGACCAACATGGAGAAACCCTGTCTCCACTAAAAATACAAAATTAGCCGGGCATGGTGGCTATGCCTATCATCCCTGGTACCCGGGAGGCTGAGGCAGGAGAATCACTTGAACCTAGGAGGCAGAAGTTGCAGTGAGCCAAGATGGTACCATTGCACTCTAGCCTGAGCAACAAGAGTGAAACTCCGACTCAAAAAAAAAAAGTTCCTATGTGTCTTTTCATGGTTTAATAACTCTTTCTTTCCTTCCTTCCTTCCTTCCTTCCTTCCTTCCTTCCTTCCTTCCTTC
>NC_037689.1:121382803-121507125 GCF_003255815.1 Theropithecus gelada
TTCCTTCCTTCCTTCCTTCCTTCCTTCCTTCCTTCCTTCCTTCCTTCCTTCCTTCCTTCCTTCCTTTCTCTCTCTCTCTCTCTCTCTCTCTCTCTCTCTCTCTCTCTCTTTCTTTCGATGGTGTCTTACTCTATCACCCAGGCTGGAGTGCAATGGGGGGCGATCTTGGCTCACTGCAACATCTGCCTCCCAGGTTCAAGTGATTCTCCTGCTTCAGCTTCCTGAGTAGCTAGGATTACAAGCACCCACTACCGTGCCGGGCTTATTTATTTATTTATTTATTTTGAGACAGAATCTTCCTCTGTTCCCCGGGCTGGAGTGCAGTGGCGCGATCTCGGCTCACTGCAAGCTCCGCCTCCCGGGTTCACGCCATTCTCCTGCCTCAGCCTCCCGAGCAGCTGGGACTACAGGCGCCCGCCACCAAGCCCAGCTAATTTTTTGTATTTTTAGTAGAGACCGGGTTTCACTGGGTTAGCCAGGATGGTCTCGATCTCCTGACCTCGTGATCTGCCCGCCTCGGCCTCCCAAAGGGCTGGGATTACAGGCGTGAGTCATCGTGCCCAGCCCCCTTTTTACTTATTTATTTTTATTTATTTACTTATTTATTTATTTTTTGAGACGGAGTTTCGCTCTTGTTGCCCAGGCTGGAATGCAATGGCACGATCTCGGCTCACCGCAACCTCCGCCTCCCAGGTTCAAGTGATTGTCCTGCCTCAGCCTCCCTAGTAGCTGGGATTACAGGCATGTGCCACCCCAGGCCCAGCTAATTTTGTATTTTTAGTACAGACAGGGTTTCTCCATGTTGGTCAGGCTGGTCTCAAACTCCCGATCTCAGGTGATCCACCTGCCTCAGCCTCCCGAGGTGCTGGGATTACAGGAGTGAGCCACCACGCCTGGCCATTTTTAAATTTTTAGTAGAGATGGGGTTTCACCATGTTCTGGTCTTGAACTCCTGACCTCAAGTGATCCGCCCGCCCTGGCCTCCCAAAGTGCTGAGATTACAGGCATGAGCCACTGCGCCCAGCCAACTCATTTCTTTGTTTCTTTTTTTTTTCTTTCCTTTTCTTTTTTTTCTTTTTTTTTTTCTTTTTTTTTTTTTGAGACAGAGTCTCGCTGTCTCCCCCAGGCTGGAGTGCAGTGGCACTATCTCTGCTCACTGCAAGCTCCACCTCCCGAGTTCATGCCATTCTCCTGCCTCAGTCTCCTGAGTAGCTGGGACCACAGGCGTCCACCACCATGCCTGGCTAATATTTTTTTTTGTATCTTTAGTAGACACGGGGTTTCACCGTGTTAGCCAGGATGGTCTCTACCTCCTGACCTTGTGATCCGCCTGCCTTGACCTCCCAAAGTGCTGGGATTACAGGCAGGAGCCCACCGTGCCTGGCCTAATTTTTTTTTTTTTTTTTGAAACTGAGTTTCACTATTGGTCGCCCAGGCTGGAGTGCAGTGGCACTATCTTGGCTCACTGCAACCTCTGCCTCCTGGGTTCAAGCGATTCTCGTGCCTCAGCCTCCTGAGTGGCTGGGATTACAGGCATTGCCACCACGCCCAGCTAATTTTTGTATTTTTTCTTTTAGTAGAGATGGGGTTTCACCATGTTGGCCAGGCTGGTCTCGAACTCCTGACCTCAGGTGATCTGCCCACCTCAGTCTCCCAAAGTGCTGGGATTACAGGCAGGAACCATTGCACCCGGCCACCTCACTTCTTTTTAGTGCTGAATAATATTCCATTGTCTGGATATACCACAGTTTATTTATCCATTCATCTACTGAAGGACATCTCAGTTTCTTCCAAATTTTGGCAATTATAAATAAGGCTGCTATAACCATACATATGTGTTTTATTTGTGATTGGTTAAGGACTAGGAAAAAAGAAAAAAAAACACACATATGCAGGTTTTTGTGTGGACAATAATTTTCAATTGATTTGGATAAATACCAAGGAGCGTGATTGCTGGATTATGTGGTAGGAATATGTGTAGTTTTCTAAGAAACTGTCAGTTGTCTTCCAAAGTGTCTGTCCTACTTTGCATTCCCACCAACAACAAGTGAGAGTTCCTGTTGCTCCACATCCTCATCAGCATTTGGTGTTGTCAGTGTCCTGAATTGTGACCACTCTAACTAGGTATGCAGTGGTATTTCATTGTTGCTTTAATTTGCATTCAGCTAACAACATATGATGTAGAACATCTTTTAATATGTTTATTTGACATCTGTATGTCTTATTTGTTGAGGTTATCTGTTCAGGTCTTTGGCTCCTTTTTTTTTTTTTTTGAGCAGGAGTCTCACTGTGTTGCCTAGACTGGAGTTCAGTGGTGCTATCTAGGCTCACTGCAACCTCCACCTTCCCGGTTCAAGCACTTTTGCCTGCCTCAGCCTCCTGAGTAGCTGGGATTACATGCTTCCGCCACCATGCCCAGCTAATTTTTGTATTTTTAGTAGAGACGGGGTTTCACCATGTTGGCCAGGCTGATCTAGAACTCCTGACTTCAAGTGAGCCACCCACCTCAGCCTCCCAAAGTGCTGGGATCACAGGCATGAGCCACTGCACCCCACCTGTGGTTTTCTCTTTTTTCTTTTCTTTTTTTGCTTTTTTGAGATGGAGTCTCGCTCTGTTGCCCAGGCTGGAGGGCAGTGACGCAATCTCAGCTCATTGCAACCTCTGCCTTCTGGAGCCACCACGCCTGGACCTGTAGTTTTCTTCACATAACTTTTATACATATTTTGTTAGGTTTATATCTAAGTATTTTTCTTTTTTATTCCACTCAATTTTAACAAATCTCAACATTTTGCCTTTTTTTTTTTTTTTCCTGAAACAGAGTCTCACTCTGTTGCCAGGCTGGAGTGCAGTGGCGCAATGTTGGCTCACTGCAACCTCCACCTTCTGGGTTCAAGCGATTCTCCTGCCTCAGCCTCCTGAGTAGCTGGGACTACAGATGCGCGCCAATATGCCCAGCTATTTTTTGTATTTTTAGTAGAGACGGGGTTTCACCATGTTAGCCAGGATGGTCTCAATATCTTGACCTCATGATCCACCCACCTCGGCCTCCCCAAGTGCTGGCATTACCAGGATGAGCCACCACACCTGGGCCTACATTTTGCCATTTTTGCTTCAGATTGTTTTAAAAACAAAACATTAATAGTACAAGAAAAGTATAAATAGACTTAAATTGTCTTGTGTATCTCTTCTCTATCCCATTTCCCTCTCCCTCCCCCAAAAACACCACTAGAATAATTTGGTATCTATCATTTGTATACATAGTTATAGATGCATAATTGTAACTTGGTATCCGTTTTTCTTATAGTATATGCATCTTGTAGTATATGTAGTATATGTTTCATTCTCTCTCTCTTTTTTATTTTTTTATTTTTTAGAGACAAAGTCTTGCTCTGTCACCCAAGCTGGAGTGCGGTGGTGTGAACACAGCTCACTGCAGTGTCGATCTCCTGGGCCCCAGTGATCCTCCTACCTCAGCTGCCTAAGTAGCTGGAACTACAGGCACTTGCCACCATCCCCAGCTAATTTTTCATATTTTGGGTAGAGATGAAGTTTCCCCATGTTGCCCAGGCTGGTATCAAACTCCTGGGCTCCATCAGTTTGGCCACCTTGGCCTCCCAAAATGCTGGGATTATTGGCATGAGTCACCTCACCTGATCATGATACAGGCAACTCTTTTTTTTTTTTTTTTTAAGTGAGCAGCAGCAAGATTTATTGTGAAGAGCAAAAGAACAAAGCTTCCACAGTGTGGAAGAGGATCCGAGCGGGATGCCCTTTTTTTTTTTTTTTTTTTTTTTTTTTTTTTGAGACAGAGTTTGGTTCTCGTTGCCCAGGCTGGAGTGCAATGACACGATCTCAACTCATCACAACCTCTGCCTCCTGGGTTCAAGCGATTCTCCTGCCTCAGTCTCCCGAGTAGCTGGGATTACAGGCATGTGCCACCACGCCCAGCTAATTTCGTGTTTTTAGTAGAGACAGGGTTTCTCCATGTTGGTCAGGCTGGTCTTGAACTCCCGACCTCAGGTGACCTGCCCTCCTTGGCCTCCCAAAGTGCTGGTGTTATAGGCATGAGCCACCATGCCCGGCCACCACATGCAACTCTTTTTTTCTTTTTTGAGACGGAGTCTCACTCTTGTTACCCAAGCTGGAGCGCAATGGTGTGATGTCGGCTCACTGCAACCTCCACCTCCCGGGTTCAAGCAATTCTCCTGCCTCAGCCTCCAAAGTAGCTGGGATTACAGGCGCCCCCTACCTCACCTGGCTGATTTTTTCTGTGTATTTTTACTGGAGACAGAGTTTCACCATCTTGGTCAGGCTGGTCTCAAACTCTCGACCTCAGGTGATCCACCCTCCTCAGCCTCCCAAAGTGCTGGGATTACAGGCATGAGCCACTGTGCCCGGCCACATGCAAGTCATTCCTTTCAACTATCATATGAAATTCCAGGCTGGGCATGGTGGCTCACTACTGTAAGCCCAGCACTTTGGGAGGCCAAGGCAGGCAGATCACGTGAGGTCAGGAGTTCGAGACCAGCCTGACTAACATGGTGAAATCCTGTCTCTATTAAAAATAACAAAAAAAATTAGCTGGGCATAGTGGTGAGCACCTGTAATCCCAGCTACTTGGGAAGCTGAGGCAAGAGAATCGCTTGAACCTGGGAGGCGGAGGTTGCAGTGAGCCGAGATCATGCCATTGCACTCCAGCCTGGGTGACAGAGGGAGACTCTGTCTCAAAAAAAAAAAAAAAGAAAAAAAAAAAAAGGAAAAAATTCCATTGTATAAATATATCACAATGTATTTACTCAGTCTAGTATTGGTACATATGTAGGTCATTTTCAATATGTCACTATTAAAAGCAATGTTGCATCACTAGGGAAATGCAAATTAATGCAACACTGACAAAATAAACAAACAAAAAAACACTGACAGAACACTACATACTTAATAGAAAGGCTAAAAATACAATAAAATGACAATACCACTTACTGGTGAGGATGTACTCTCATCCTTTGCTGGTGAGAATACAGAATGGTACACATATTTTGAGACAGTTTTTTTTTTGGAGACAGAGTTTCACTCTTGTCTCCCAGGCTGGAGTGCAAAAGTGCGATCTCACTCACTGCAACCTCCGTCTCCGGACTTCAAGGAATTCTTCTGTTTCAGCCTCCCGAGTAGCTAGGATTACAGGTGTGCACCACCATGCCCAGCTATTTTTCATATTTTTAGTAGAAACGGGGTTTTACCATGTTGAACAGGCTGAACTCGAACTCCTGACCTCAAGTGATCCACCCACCTTAGCCTCCCAAAGTGCTGGGATTACAGCCCTAAGCCACTGTGCCTGGACTCAATTTCTTTCTTTCTTTTCTTTCTTTTTTTTTTTTTTTGAGATGGAGTTTTTGCTCTTGTTGCCCAGGCTGGAGTTCAATGGCGTGATCTTGGCTCATTGCAGCCTCTGCCTCCCGGGTTCAAGAGATTCTCCTGCTTCAACCTCCCAAGTAGCTGGGATTACAGGCATATGCCTCCAAGCCCAGCTAAGTTTGTATTTTTAGTAGAGACGGGGTTTCTCCATGTTGGTCAGGCTGGTCTCGAACTCCCGACCTCAGGTGATCCACCTGCCTCGACCTCCCAAAGTGCTGGGATTACAGGTGTGAGCCATCATACCTGGCCTGGCCTCAGTTTCTTATTAATATAAGTATATTCTTATCATTTAACTCAGCAGTCATACTCCTAGGTATTTACCCAACTGATTTAAACATTTATGCCCACAAAAAAACCTTCATGTGAAGGTTTATAGCCACTTTTTTCATAATTGCCAAAAACTGGAAGAAACCAAGGTAAACTTCAATATCTGAATGGGTAAACAAATTGTGGTACAGCCTGACAATGGTATATATTTTGCAATAAATAGGAATGTACTGTCAATTCACACAACAATATAAATGAATCGTAAATGTATATTGTTATGTGAAAGAAGCCAGTTTGGAAAGGTGGTATCCTGTATGAATCCATTTATATAACATTCTATAAAAGGCAAAACTGTAGAAACAGTAAAAAGATCAATGGTTGCTGGAGTAGGGGAGGGTTGAATAGGTGAAACAACGAGTTTTTTAGGGTGATGAAAGTATTTTGTATGATATTGTAACAGTGGATACATGACACAATGCATTTGCCAAAAAGCATAGCATCAGCTGGGCACGATGGCTCACGCCTGTAATCCCAGCATTTTGGGAGGCCAAGGTGAGCGGATCACGAGGTCAGGAGTTTGAGACCAGCCTCGCCAACATGGTGAAACCCCATCTCTACTAAAAATACAAAAATTAGCTGGGTGTGGTGGTGCGTGCCTGTAATCCCAGCTACTTGGGAGACTGAGGCAGGAGAATTGCTTGAACTCTGAAGGCAGAGATTGCAGTGAGTCGAGATCCCACCACTGCACTCCAGCCTGGGTGACAGAGCAAGACTCCTTCTCCGGAAAAAAAAAAAGAAAAAAGAAAAAGAGAATAAGTTTAATATATGCAAATTAAGAAAAAAATATTTAGGAGATTAAGGGAATCCCAGGATGGAATGCAGACTGTAACAAAGGGATTTAACTGTATTACAAATGCATAGCATAACCTCAATGAAGAGGGTGGGAGGAAAGGTGCTAATGCAAGTACTATTGGAAATGAGTGAGGTCTGTAAGACTAAAGACAAAAAGAACTGTGCATAAGCACTGTACTGTAGTTGTCAAAGTTGTTTCCCAAGAAGATAAGGCTTAACAATTCTGAAATTGCTGTATGTATATACTGGGATTCAACAATAAGTAAATGGATAGTGGATGGTGGGAGCCATGTTTCTTACTGTTGGAGTGGCAGGTACAGATAGGCAACAGGAAGAGGCTAGAATGAACCATGTGATAATGGATTAGAGTTGGATACATCAGTATGAATTCTTTGGGTTAATATAGATACTGTGCTGGGTGCAGTGGCTCACACCTGTAATCCAAACACTTTGGGAGGCCAAGATGGGCCCACTGATTAAACTCAGGAGTTCAAGACCAGCCTGGGCAACACAGCAAAACCCTGTCTCTACAAAATTACAAAGAAAAAAAAAATTTAGCTGGGCATGGTGGTGTGTGCCTATAGTCCCAGCTACTCAGGAGGCTGAAGTGGGAGGGTCGCTTGAGCCTAAGAGGTAGAGGTTGCAGTGAGCAAAGATGGCACTACTGTACTCCAGCCTGGGTGACACAGCAAGACCCTGCCTCAAAAAATATATATATAGATATTGGTGGGTGTGGTGGCTCACGTCTGTAATGCCAACACTTTGGGAGGCCAAGGTGGGTAGATTACCTAAGGTCAGGAGTTTGAGACCAGCCTGGCCAAAATGGTGAAACCCCATCTCTACTTAAAAAAAAAAAAAAAAAAAAATAGCAAGATGTGGTGGTGCACACCTGTGGTTTCAGTTCCAGCTACTGGGGAGGCTGAGACATGAGAATCACTAGAACCTGGAAGACAGAGGTTGCAATGAGCCAAGATTGTGCCACTGTACTTCAGCCTTGGTGACAGAGTGAGACTCTGTCTCAAAAAAAAAAAAAGGGGGGGACGAGGCACGGTGGCTCACGCCTGTAATCCCAGTGCTTTGGGAGGCCAAGGCTGGCAGATCACTAGGTCAGCAGTTCTTGACCAACCTGTCCAACATGGTGAAACCCCATCTCTACATCTCTACTAAGTATACCAAAAAAAAATTAGCCGGGGCTGGGCGTGGTGGCTCACACCTGTAATCCCAGCACTTTGGGAGGCTGAGGCAGGCAGATCACCTGATGTCAGGAGTTTGAGACCAGCCTGACCAACATGGAGAAACCCTGTCTCTACTAAAAATACAAAATTAGCCAGGTGTGGTGGCCCATGCCTGTAATTCCAGCTATTCAGGAGGCTGAGGCAGGATAATCTCTTGAACCCAGGAAGCAGAGGTTGCAGTGAGCTGAGATCATGTCATTGCACTCCAGCCTGGGCAACAAGAGCGAAACTCTGTCTCAAAAAACAAAACAAAACAAAACAAAGCAAAAAATTATGCAGGCGTGGTGGCTCACGCCTGTAATCCCAGCCCTTTGGGAGGTCAAGGCGGGTGGATCACAAGGTGGATACACATATGTGTATATATATGTATATGTGTATATATGTATATGTGTATATATATAGATGGATAGATACTGATGTTTACATCAGAAATATTCGAGTATGTGTATATACATGGGTTAGTAGACATACACACATATCTTCTTGCTCTGTTATTTGAGTCTAAAACCAATGACAACCCAGTAGCAACAGGCACACCTACCACTCAGATCTTGGTTTCTAATCCCACTCCCCACTAAAAGGAACCAGGGCTCCTTGGAGAAATAGCTAATTCCAGAAATGGTACAGGAAATATATAAGGTGAGCCTGGACCATCTTGTACTGCCAGAAAGTAAGGATGTGCTAAAAAGAAATAAGAAAACAAAGGGAAAAAAAAAACCCCACAATGATGGAGGTATGTGAAAGGAACACAGGAGTCAGCTAAAATAATTCCCTTCAGCCAAAGCTGGGCAATTTGAGCAACAAAATAAAGTAGTATTTTTCCATGAGTGCATACTGATAGAAATAAATGATTGAGGTCGGGCACGGTGGCTCACGCCTAATAATCCCAGGACTTTGGGAGGTGGATCACCTGAGGTTGGAAGTTCAAAACCAGCCTGACCAACATGGTGAAACCCCATCTAAACTAAAAATACAAAATTAGCCGGGTGTGTTGGCACATGCCTGTAATCCCAGCTACTCAGGAGGTTGAGGCAGAAGAATCACTTGAACCTGGGAGGCGGAGGTTGCAGTGAGCCGAGATGGCACCATTGCACTCCAGCCTGGGCAACAAGAGCAAAACTCTGTCTCAAAAAAGAAAGAAAGAAAAAAAGAAATGATTAAATAAAGAAATGAAGCCAGGCATGGTGACACACACCTGCAATTCCACCTATTTGGGAGGCTGAGGTGGGAGTGCCACCTGAGTCCAGGTGTTCAAAGCCTGCAGTGGGCTCTTGAGATTCTGTCTCTAAAAGAAGAAAAAGTAATGAAGGAGAAGGAATAAGTACACCATGCAGGAGTATTCTAAATAATGTATGTAGATACTCTACCTTTCAGGAGATGGAGCACACAACTACCCACTTCCTACTATAAACTGGGCATAGTAACTTTCAACCAAAGAATACAGCGTGGAAATGATAAAAAACAGAAGTAGGGCTGGGCGAGGCGGCTCACGCCTGTAATTCCAACCCTTTGGGAGGCCGAGGTGGGAGGATCACCTGAGGTTAGGAATTCAAGACCAGCCTGGTCAACATGGTGAAATCCCTTCTCTGCTTAAAAAAATACAAAAAATTAGCCAGGCGTGGTGGCATGCACCTGAAATCCCAGCTACTCAGGAAGCTGAGGCAGGCCAAGGCTCCAGGCTGGGCAACAAGAGTGAAACTTCGTGTCAAAAAAAAAAAAAAAAAAAAAATTATCTGGGCATGATGGAGCATGCCTGTAATCCCAGCTACTTTGGAGGCTGAGGCAGGAGAATCGTTTGAACCCAGGTGGTGGAGGTTGCAGTGAGCCAAGACCGCACCATTGCACTCCAGCCTGGGTGACAGAGTGAGACTCTGACTCAAAAAAAATAATAAAATAAATAAATAAATAAATAAATACATAAATAAAAATAAAAAATAAAAAAAATCTGTTGGGATTCTTATTGGAATTCCAACAGGATCTGTATTTAGATTCACTGGGGAAATATATTTATGATATTGAGTTCACCAATCCATGAATATTGTGGCAAAGACAGATGGTTACCCAATCTAAAATCCATTCTTTTTGTCTTCTTTTCTTTTTTTTTTTTTTGAGACAGAGTTTCACTCTTGTTGCCCAGGCTGGAGTGCAGAGGCGCAATCTCGCCTCCCCACAACCTCCGCTTCCCGGGTTCAAGCGATTTTCCTGCCTCAGCCTCCCGAGTAGCTAGGATTACAGGCATGTGCCACCATGTCCGGCTAATTTTGTATTTTTAGTAGAGACGGGGTTTCTCCATGTTGGTAAGGCTGGTCTCCAAACACCCGACCTCAGGTAGTCTGCCCGCCTCGGCCTCCCAAAGTGCTGGGATTACAGGCGTGTTATAAAGATTTGGTGCAGCAAAAGATATAGCACTCGAATATAAACTTTTCTTTTTAATTCTCAGCAAGGCAAGGTACTTCTATAGAAGGATGCACCCTTACAGATGGAGCAATGGTAAACACGCACCTGGACAAGGGAGGGAAGGGGGTTCTTATCCCAGACGCACGTGGCCCCTGCTGCTGTGTCGTTTCCCTATTGGCTAGGGTTAGACAGCACAGGTTAAATTAATTCCGATTGGTTAATTTAAAGAGAGTGACGGGGTGAATGGTTCGGAAGGAAAAAATAGTTATGCAGGGTGGAGAATGAGCCAGGGCGGAGCAGGTAGCAGGTAATCAGAATGAGTCAGGGTGGGGCAGGTGATTGAAATGAGTCAGGGCGGAGCAGGTAATGGAAAAGGGTTGCTTTATGAGTAAGTTAAGTTTAAAAGTAGAAGGCAAAGAATTGAACATATTGAAATATTGATTATTTGAAAAGAAATTTAGAACTCATATCTAACAGGCATCAGCCACCACGCCCAGCTTTTTTTTTTTCTTTTTCTTTTAGTAGAGACAAGATCTCGCCCAGGTTGCCCAGGCTATCTCAAACTTCAAGGCTCAAGCTATCCTCCCACCTTGGCCTCCCAAAGTGCTGGGATGACAGGTGTGAGCCACCATTCTCCCTTTCTTCCTAACAGAACCCCGATGTAGTCTGGGTGGCAATGTGCTCAGACAAAACAATACGCTTTCAAAAAGGCAAAAAAATAACAAACGCTGGTGAAACCACCTTTGCAAAATTACGACAGAGAAATATGACATAGTTGACACCGTTTTGCTTCTGACATCCAAGCCATCCTTGGTCATTTCTGGGCATAGGCCAAGCTAACTTTCGTAGGAATTTAGTTTACAGTTTAACTTGAAAGCAAAGATGATAATAGGCCTTCCCTAAAACTAACACCCTCCTTGCTCATAAATCAAAAACTGCCTGGCCGAACGCGGTGGCTCAGCACTTTGGGAGGCTGAGGCGGGTGGATCACAAGGTCAGGACATTGAGACCACCTTGGCTAACACGGTGAAACTATCTCTACTAAAAATACAAAAAAAAAAAAAAATTAGCCAGGCGTGGTGGTGGGCGCCTGTAGTCCCAGCTACTTGGGAGGCTGAGGCAGGAGAATGGCATGAACCCAGGAGGCAGAGCTTGCAGTGAGCCGAGATCGCACCACTGCTCTCCAGCCTGGGCAACAGAGCAAGACTCTGTCTCAAAAAGAACACAAACAAACAAACAAAAAACTGCCTTTGTGAGACTAATGAAAGGTCACAAGAATAGGATTATGGGAGGGGCCTGAACTCTACTAAATTGTAGGCAGTTTCTATAATCCCTTATTGCTCAGGAGTCATGTGGTCAGAGGTCACAAGATTCATGACTTTCTCAATTGCTCCTATAGATAACATCACTACTGTAAAACCTAAAATTGGTGTTTTGAGATATTTATCAGACTGACCCCACCCAGACTTGTGGCTCATGACTCAATAGGTCCTGTGGCCCCACACAGAGGCTCAGTGCATGAGGACCATTTTTCACACCCCTATGATTTCATCCCCAACCAACCAGCAGCGCCCATTGGATAGCCTCCTGCCCACCAAATTGTCCATAAAAACCCTAACATTGGCTGGGCACAGTGGCTCACGCCTGTAGTCCTGGCTACTCGGCAGGCTGAGGTTGCAGTGAGCCAAGATCGAGCCACTGCACTCCAGCCTGGGTGACAGAGCAAGACTCCCTCTCAAAAACAAACAAACAAAAGCAAACAAAACAAAAAACCCCAGCTAACATCTGAGACTTTGAGGAGACTGACTTGAGTGTTAACCCCAGTTTTCCTACATGGGCCATCCTCAAGGCCTTATGCCAATTAAACTCTCTACTGCAAAGCCATGGTCTCAGTGGACTGATTTTGTCTGTGTAGTGGGTGGGAAGAACTTGTCAGGCGATTACACTAGTGAGGATATGGAGAAAATGGAACTCTTATACACTGTTGATGGGAATGTAAATTAATACAGTCATTATGGAAAGCAGTATGAAGGTTGCTCAAAAAATACTAAAAATAGAGCTACCATATGATCCAGCAATCCCACTATTTGGTATTTATCCAAGGGAAAAGAAATCAATAAATCAAAGGGATATAGGCACCACCATGTTTATTATAGCACCATTCACAACACTAAAGATAGGGAATCAACCTAAGTGTCTATCAACACACAAATGAATCAAGAAAATGTGGTATATATACACAATGGAATACTACTTTGCCATAAACAAGAATGAAATCAAGTGTTGGCTGGGTGCAGTGGCTCACACCTGAAATTCTAGCACTTTGGGAGGCCGAGGTGGGCGGATCACCCTGAGGTCAGGAGTTCGAGACCAGCTTGGCCAACATGGTAAAACCCCATCTCTACTAAAAATACAAAAAATTGGGCCAGGCTCAGTGGCTCAAGCCTGTAATGCCAGCACTTTGGGAGGCTGAGATGGGCGGATCACGAGGTCAGGAGATCAAGACCATCCTGGCTAACACGGTGAAACCCCGTCTCTACTAAAAAATACAAAAAAAAAAAAAAAAACCCAAACTAGCCGGGCGAGGTGGCGGGCGCCTGTAGTCCCAGCTACTCAGGAGGCTGAGGCAGGAGAATGGCGTAAACCCGGGAGGCAGAGCTTGCAGTGAGCCAAGACCCGGCCACTGCACTCCAGCCTGGGCGACAGAGCGAGACTCCGTCTCAAAAAAAAAGAAAAATACAAAAAATTACCCAGGCATGGTGGTGGGGGCCTGTAGTCCCAGCCACTCATGGGGGCAGAGGCAAGAGAATCGCTTGAACCCAGGAGGCGGAGGTTGCAGTGAGCTAAGATTGCACCACTGCACTATAGCCTGGGAAACAGAGCAAGACTACATTTCAAAAAAAAAAAAAAAACAAGGAATGAAATCCTGTCACGTGCAGCAACATAGATAAAACTGGAGGTCACTATGTTAAGTGAAATAGGCTAGGCACAGAAAGATAAATATTGCATGTTCTCACTCATATGTGGGAGCTAAACAAGTTTATCTTGGCCAGGCTCTGTGGCTCACACCTGTAATCCCAGCATTTTGGGAGGCCGAGGCAGGGGGATCACCTGAGGTCAGGAGTTCTCGACCAGCCTGGCCAACATGGTGAAGCCCTGTCTCTACTAAACATACAAAAATTAGCCGGTCGTGGTGGCAGGCACCTGTAGTCGCAGCTACTTGGGGGTCTGAGGCAGGAGAATGGCTTGAACCCGGGAGGTGGAGGTTGCAGTGAGCCAAGATCGCACCACTGCACTCCAGCCTGGGTGCCAAGAGTGAGTCTGGCTCAAAAAAAAAAAAAAAAAAAAAAGAAAAAAAGAAAGAAAGAAAGAAAGAAAGAAAGAAAGAAAGAAAGAAAGAAAGAAAGAAAGAAAGAAAAACGAAAGTTGATCTAATTGAGGTGGAGAGGAGAATGATAGTTACCAGAGGCTGGGAAGGGTGGGAGCAGGGGAAGGATGAAGAGAGAGGTTGGTTAGTGGGTACAAACCTACATTTAGATAGAATGAATAAGTTGGGCAGGGTGCGGCGGCTCACGTCTGTATTCCCAACACTTTGGGAGGCGGAGGCAGACGGATCACCTGATGTCAGGTGTTTGAGACGAGCCTGACCAACATGGCAAAACCACGTCTCTACTACAAATATAAAAAATTAGCCAGGTGCGGTGGCATGCGCCTGTGGTCCCAGCTACTCTGGAGGCTGAGGCAGGAGAATCACTTGAACTCGGGAGGCGGAGGTTGCAATGAGCCGAGATGATGCCACTGCACTCCAGCTTGGGTGACAGAGTGAGACTCCGCCTCAAAAAACAAAAACAAAAACAAACAAAAAAAGAGGAATAAGTTTGTAAAAGGAAAATAAATCTCGGGACCCCAAACTCACTAAGTCAAAGAGAAAAGTAAACTGAGAACTGCACAGGGCAAACCTGCCTTCCATTCTCCCCAAATAAGCATTCTGTTCATGTGAGACAAATGCATATCCGATTGCTTCCTTTGCCCTACTGCTTCACTAAGGCAGACTAAGGGGTGAGTATTTCCGTGAATTGCCTATTCAGTGAAAGGCTAATGAGAAACTCAAAGAATGCAACCGGCTGGGCGCGTTGGTTTACGTCTGTAATCCCAGCACTTTGGGAGGCCGAGGCGGGCGGATCACGGGAGGTCAGGAGATCAAGACCATGCTGGCCAACATTGTGAAACCTCTTCTCTACTAAAATACACAAAATTAGCTGGGTGTTGTGGTACATGCCTGTAATCCCAGCTACATGGGAGGCTGAGGCAGGAGAATCGCTTGAACTGGGGTGGCGGAGGTTGCAGTGAGCCAAGATTGCGCCACTGCACTCTAGCCTGGTGACAAAGCCAGACTCCATCTAAAAAAAAAAAAAAAAAAAAAAGAATGCAACTGTTTGTCTCTTACCTACTTATGACCTGGAAGCTCCCTCCCCCACTTCAAGTTGTCCCGCCTTTCTGGATTTAACCAATGCACATCTTACATATATTGACTGATGTCTCTTGTCTCCCCAAAATGTATAAAACTAGTCTGTGCTCCGACCACCTTGGCACATGTTGTCAGAACCTCCTGAGGCTGTGTCATGGGTGCGTCCTTAACCTTGGCTAAATAAACTTTCTAAATTGAGACTTGTCACACATACTCTTTGGTTTACAAGTTCTAGTGTTTTGTTAGGTATGAGTTCTAAATTTCTTTTCAAAGAATCAATATGTCAGTATGTTCAATTCTTTGCCTTCTTCTTTTAAACTTAACTTACTCATAAAGCAACCCTTTTCCATGACCAGCTTCACCCTGACTGATTTCAATCACCTGCCCCACCCTGACTCATTCTGATTACCTGCTACCTGCTCCGCCCTGACTCATTCTCCACCCTGCATAACTATTTTTTCCCTCCAAACCACTCACCCCGTCACTCTCTTTAAATTAACCAATCGGAATTGATTTAGCCTGTGCTGTCTAACCCTAGCCAATAGGGAAACGACACAGCAGCAGGGGCCACGTGTGTCAGGGATAAGAACCCCTTTCCCTCCCTTGTCCAGGTGTGCGCTCATCATTGCTCCATCTGTAAGGGCGGACCCTTCTATAGAAGTACCTTGCCTTGCTGAGAATTAAAAAGAAAATTTTATATTCGAGTGCTATTTCTTTTGTGGCACTGAAACTATTTATAACAGTTTGAAGCACACACAGTAGGGTAACTATAGTTAACAATAATTTATTGTGTATTTCAAAATAGTTAAAAGGGAAGATTTGAAATGTTCCTAACACAAATGATAAATATTTGAGGTGACGGATGCCCTAAATACCCTTATTTGATCATTACACATTGTATGCATGTATCAAAATATCACATGCACCCCATAAATAAGTACAACTACTATGTATCTCTTTTTTTTTTTTTTTGAGATGGTCTCTGTCACCCAGGCTGGAGTGCAGTGGTGTGATCACCACTCACTGCAGCCTTGACCTCCAGGGCTCAGGCGATCCTTCGGCCTCCGGAGTAGCCGGGATTACAAGCACACACAATCGCACTCGACTAATTTTTGTATTTTTTTTGTAGAGACAGGGTTTCACCACGTTGCCTAGGCTGGTCTCAAACTCCTGGATTCTAGTAATCCGCCCCCCTCAGACACCCAAAGTTCTGCGATTACAGGTGTTTACAAACGTGCGTGACAACTATGTATCAATTTTTAAAAAACAAAAACAAAAAAAATTAGAACAATTGAGCAATTAAAAAAAGAATACACTTTCCATTTTTCCTTGCAGCAGGGAATAGCCAATGAAGTGTAAGTGCAAATATGATAAGGCTTATGGGAAGGGTCGTTAAAGGGGCCTGGCCTAGATGGGAAGTCTGCTGTTTCACTTGTCCCCACCTTTCTCTCTTCCTCCCACAAATAGCTCCTCTTCACAACTCTTAAAAGCATTCCTTTACAGTCCATTAACACTGCCACTACCTCTGCTGGAAGCTTCCTCATTTCCTGGGTTACTGCAATAGTGTCTTAAGTCATCTCCCCACCTCTTCCCTCTGATCCATTCTGTGTATTACCCTACCTGGCTGATTTTTCTAAAACCCAGCTTTGATCAATTCACTACCCTACTTCAAACTCTTTTGATGGTTCTCTTGCCTCCAGAAGTGGTTCTCAAACCTGGCTGTATCAGAGTCAGCTTGAGAAGTTGAGGAGGCCATACATTTTCCCAAAACATAACCCAAACTGACTAAATGTGCATCACAGGAGTGTCTAGGAATTAGGAGTTTCTTGTATCCTCCTCCTCCTCCTCCTCCTCCTCCTCCTCCTCCTCCTCCTCCTTCTCCTTCTCCTTCTCCTTCTTCTTCTTTCTTCTCCCTCTCCCTCTCCCTCACCCTCTCCCTTTCCCTCTTTTTTTTTTCAAGACAATGTCTCTCTCTCTGTTGCCCAGGCTGGGGAGCACTGGCATGATCTTGGCTCACTGCAGCCTCAACCTCCCAGGCGCAGGTGATCCTCCCATCTCAGCCTCTCAACGAGCTGGAACTACAGGCGTGAGCCACCATCCTTGGCTAATTTTTGTATTTTTTGTAGAGATGGGGTTTCATCATGTCGCCCTGGCTAGTCTTGAACTCCTGGACTCAAGCAAACCACCTGCCTTGGCCTCCCAAAGTGCCAGGATTACAGGTATAAGCAACCATGTCAGGTCAAGGCAGACTTTATTCAGGACTATGGTGACAGGTCTAGGGACCACTGCAATGAGATTTTGCAATAGGGGAGACAGACTGGGTTCAACTCCAAATATGACAAGAAAAAATGAGAATTTATAGCCAAGGAACAGGATAGGAGTCAGTGAATGGAAAGTTACTAAGAGGAGACATCAAGGATAGGGGAATTTTTTTCTTCTGTTTTCTCCTTGTTCAGGTGAAGGATCTCTTTATTTTATCTTATTTTTCTTTCTTTGTTTTAAGGCTAGGGGAAATCTTGCTAGGTAGACTCAGGATTCTTGCTGAAGGCAGGCTAGAATGATAAGATATGGAGAGTAGGCCAGCATGGTGGTTCATGCCTGTAATCTCAGCACTTTCAGAGGCCAAGTCAGGAAGATCTCTTGAGCCAGGAGGTCGAGATCACCTTGGGCAACATAGGGAGACCCCATCTCTCAAAAAAAAAAAAAAAAATTCTGGCCGGGTGTGGTGGCTCATGCCTGTAATCCCAACACTTTGGGAGGCCGAGGCAGGCAGATCACTTGAGGTCAGCAGTTCAAGACCAGCCTGGTCAACATGGTGAAACCCCGTCTCTACTAAAAATATAAAAATCAGCCAGGCGCGGTGGCAGGCGCTTGTAATCCCAGCTACTCGGGAGGCTGAGACAGGAGGATCACTTGAACCCAGAAGGCAGAGGTTACAGTGAGCCGAGATTGTGTCACTGCACTCCAGCCTGGGCAACAGAGCAAAACTCTGTTACACACAGACACACACACACACCCCACACACAGAGAAAAAAAATCTAAAAAAAGAAAGATATGGAGAGTAGAGGATGAGGAATTTGATCAGATATTGAGGTTGATCAGACACTGAGGGCAGGCATTTTTTACTAAACTGGCTCAGCAGTATTTTTGCTAAAACTAGATTAAGTGGGTTAAGGACAGAACCCAAGGTTGGAGCTTAGTCAGAAAGAGGGCTCAGAGGACCCAGACTCAGGTATGGTCAAGGAGAGAGTCTTTGTTACTATGTAACATAATTAACACAGCGTGAACACAATAAACATTCAGTAAACGTTAGCAGCTACACTCCAGCCATAAGACATTAACAGCCATGCCCCACGCACATGCTATTTTATTCCATTTCTATGCATTAGCACATTCTGAGGAGTCCGCTTAGAATGCCTTTCTCCTGGCCGGGCGCGGTGGCTCAAGCCTGTAATCCTAGCACTTTGGGAGGCCGAGACGGGCGGATCACGAGGTCAGGAGATCGAGACCATCCTGGCTAACACGGTGAAACCCCGTCTCTACTAAAAAATACAAAAAACTAGCCGGGCGAGGTGGCTGGCGCCTGTAGTCCCAGCTACTCGGGAGGCTGAGGCAGGAGAATAGCGTAAACCCGGGAGGCGGAGCTTGCAGTGAGCTGAGATCCGGCCACTGTACTCCAGTCTGGGCGACAGAGCGAGACTCCGTCTCAAAAAAAAAAAAAAAAAGAATGCCTTTCTCCTGCTGCTTCACCTAGCTAATTCTCCCTTGTCTTTCAACACTGAAGTCCTGTTGGAGTCAGTTCTGATCTGGGTCCCCGCTCTGGGCTCCCACTGCACCCTGTGCCTGCCTCCACCAAGTGAAAAACCACTGCAGGGTTTTAGGTGGAGGAGTGACCTGACTTGCCTTGAATATCTACTATATGCCAGGCGTCATTGTAGGTTCTGAATCAAAATAAGAATAAAAAGAACACTTAGCAGCTGGGCATGGTGGCTCACACTTACAATCCTAGCACTTTGAGAGGCTGAGGCAGGTGGATTGCCTAAGCTCAGGAGTTTAAGACCAGCCTAGGCAAAAAGGTGAAACCCCATCTCTACTAAAAACACAAAAAATTAGCCGGGCATCATGGCACACGCCTGTAATCTCAGCTACTCAGGAGGCTGAAGCAGGAGACTCGCTTAAACCCAGGAGGCAGAGGTTGCAGTGAGCTGAGATCATGCCACTGCACTCCAGCCTGTGCAACAGAACAAGACTCTGTCTCAAAAAACAAACAAACAAACAAACAAACAAACAAAAACACTTAGAGGGTTACTGAGAGGATTAAAGAGATAAAGTGCGATAAAGCTTGCAAAGCACTTAAGACATTGCCTGACATATGGCAAACATTCAGTAAATGCTAACCATTATTACTTATATTTAGAGGAGTGTAAATAACTATTATTATTTATAGTCCCTTACATACATTAGGTCTTTGACATCACAGTCTTCCTTTCTAAACACAAATCTTACTACCATCCTAGATGATGATGTCTCCAACATGCCAGCCTCTCTCTTGGGCCTCAACTCCAGTAGCTTTCACCTCCTCCCTACTCAAGACACACCATGACAACATGACAACACTTTGACCTTGACATTGTTGTTGGATTGTTGGATTTTTGCACAATAATAGATTGGGTATAACAATAGGAATAGATTAGTGTATATTAATAGAAAGCTCAGGTGCATTTTTCCATTAGTTTGAGATGAGAGTGTAATCTTCTGTCCTCGCCCCAAGCAAGCAACAGGTCTTTTCTGTATGACTGGGTCCCAGGAAGATAAAAGTGAGAAAGGAAAGGAGGTGCTGGCTAGAGATGCTAGCTTTGCCAGCACAAGCTAAGGGCAGGCATCTTTATGACTACTCAAAGTGAGGAAATTACAATTGCAGTCTTTCTGGCAGCAAAGAGGGAATGAGAGGTTAGTGACCAAGATACTAGATCACGAATCAGGAGACTAAGGGGCAGATGCTGCCAATAGATGCTATTTGACATGAATGCTCATCACAAAGGCTGCTTGCTTACTGGTGAGGCAAGAGTAATTCTCTGCAAGTCTGCACCCCTTTCTCCCAGAAGAAGTTTCTTTTTTATTGTTGTTATTTCCCTACTCATAGAAGACGTTTCATAAAGCTGATGGCTCCGAGGACAAGGCCTGAAAGTCAGGGCTCACCCCATCCCGCTTCACTCAAAGAGCTCTTGCTTTTTTTTTTTTGAGACACAGTTTCTCTCTTGTTGCCCAGGTTGGAGTGCAATGGCGTGATCTCGGCTCACTGCAACCTCCACCTCCCGGGTTCAAGCGATTCTCTTGCCTCAGCCTCTCCAGTAGCTGGCGCCTGCCACCACGCCCAGCTAATTTTTTTGTATTTTTAGTAGAGACAGGGTTTCACTATGTCGGTCAGGCTGGCCTCGAACTCCTGACCTCAGGCGATCCACCTGCCTTGGCCTCCCAAAGTGCTAGGATTATAGGTGTGAGCCACTGTGCCAGGCCCCAAGCTCTTGCTTTTTATCTATTATATTTATTTGGGCTTTAATTTATAATTGCATTTTGTTCTTTTTTTTTTTTTTTAAATGGAGTTTCGCTCTGTCACCCAGGCTGGAGTGCAATAGTGCAATCTCGGCTCACGGTAACCTTCGCCTCCTGGGTTCAAGCGATCTCCTGCCTCAGCCTCCCGAGTAGCTGGGATTACATGCACCTGCCACCACGCATTTTTGTGTTTTTAGTATAAATGGAGTTTCACCATGTTGGTCAGGCTGGTCTCAAACTCCTGACCTCAAGTGATCCGCCCGCCTTGACCTCCCAAAGTGCTGAGTGCTGAGATTACAGGCGTGAGCCACCGTGCCCGGCCTTTTTTTTTTTTTTAAGATGGAGTCTTGCTCTGTCACCCAGGCTGGAGCACAGTGGCGCTATCTCGGCTCACTGTAAGCTCCGCCTCTGGGGTTCATGCCATTCTCCTGCCTCAGCCTCCGGAGTAGCTGGGACTACAGGCGCACACCGCCACGCCCAGCTAATTGTTTTGTATTTTTAGTAGAGACAGGGTTTCACCGTGTTAGCCAGGATGGTCTCGATCTCCTGACCTCATGATCCACCTGCCTCGGCCTCCCAAAGTGCTGGGATTACAGGCATGAGCCATCGCGCCCGGCCTTTCTTTTTTTCTTTTTTTTTCTTGTTTTTTTTTTTGACAGAGTTTCGCTTTGCCCGCTGGGCTGGAGTGCAATGGCCCAATCTTGACTTACTGCAACCTCTGCCTCCTGGGCAATTCTCCTGCCTCTGCCTCCTCAGTAGCTGAGATTACAGGCGTGAGCCAACACGCCCAGCTGATTTTTTTTCTATTTTTAGTAGAGACGGGGTTTCACTATGTTGGCCAGGCTCGTCTCTTTGGGAGGCCGAGGTGGGCGGATCACCTGAGGTCGGGAGTTTGAGACCAGCCTGACCAACATGGAGAAACCCCGTCTCTACTAAAAATACAAAATTAGCTGAGTGTGGTGGTGCACGCCAGTAATCCCAGCTACTTGGGAGGCTGAGACAGGAAAATTGCTTGAACCCAGGAGGTGGAGGTTGCGGTGAGCCGAGATCGTGCCATTAGCACTCCAGGCTGGGCAACAAGAGCGAAACTCCGTCTCTAAAACAAAAAAACAAAAGCAAAAAAAAAAGCAAAAAAAGAAAGTGACAGATGCCGTGGAAAAAGGAGAAAGTTGAGCAGAGGAAGGGAGATTGGGAGTGCTGGGAGGTGGAACTATAATTTTAAATATAGTGGTCACTGTAGGTCTTTTGGAGAAGATAACAATTAAGCAAAGACTTGAAGGAGAAGGATACGCTATCTGGGGAAAGTGTTCCAGACAGAGTAAACAGCAAGGTCAAAGACCCTGAGGCCGGAAAACTAAAGAAAGGAGAATAGTAGGAAATGAAGATATAAAAGTAACAGAGTTTAGGGTCTTTGTATTAGGTATCCACTGCTGTGTAACAAATTGCCCTAAAATTTGGCTATTGACAATAATACACAGGAATTCAAGAGTGGTTTGGCTTGGGGGTTCTGGCTCTGGGTCCCAAGAGGCTGCAGTTTCTGAAGGCTGTGCCTGAAGATTCTTCTTCCAAGGCAGCTCAGTCACATGGTTGGCAAATTGGTGCTGGTTGTTGATGGGGGAGGAAGGGATGAGGAGCGGGAAGGACTTTGTTTCTATTTGTGTGGGTCTCTACCTGCTGTTTTTTTTTTTTTTTTTTTTTTTTTTTTTTTTTTGAGACGGAGTCTCGCGCTGTCACCCAGGCTGGAGTGCAGTGGCCGGATCTCAGCTCACTGCAAGCTCCGCCTCCCGGGTTCAGGCCATTCTCCTGCCTCCGCCTCCCGAGTAGCTGGGACTACAGGCGTCCGCCACCCCGGCTGGCTAGTTTTTTGTATTTTTTAGTAGAGACGGGGTTTCACCGTGTTAACCAGGATGGTCTCGATCTCCTGACCTCGTGATCCGCCCGTCTCGGCCTCCCAAAGTGCTGGGATTACAGGCTTGAGCCACCGTGCCCGGCTGTTTTTTTTTTTGAGACGGAGTTTTGCTCTTTTTGCCCAGGCTGGAGTGCAATGGCGTGATCTCAGCTCACCGCAACCTCCGCCTCCTGGGTTCAAGTGATTCTCCTGCCTCAGCCTCCCGAGTAGCTGGGATTACAGGCGTGCGCCACCATGCCTGGCTAATTTTGTATTTTCAGTAGAGACGGGGTTTCTTCATGTTGGTCAGGCTGGTCTTGAACTCCTGACCTCAGGTGATCCACCCGCCTCGGCCTCCTAAAGTGTTGGGATTACAGGTGTGAGCCAACGTGCCCGGCCTACCTGCTGTTTTTTAAAAAAGGCTAGTGAAGTAAAGCAGTGAGAATAGAGAAGGAAGAAAGAAATCTGTAACTAGTTGTGATCAGTTGGTTGTAAACACCACTTCACTCAAACCAGCCTCCACATGCTGTTTGAGTATCTTCATGACATGATAGCTGCCTTCCCCTACAGCAACCAATCAAAAAACGGAGGAAGGCAAATACCACAATGCCTTTTATGACCTAGTCTTGTAAGTCACATGGTCACATGCTATCATTTCTTTTTTTTTTTTTTTTTTTTTTTTGAGACGGAGTCTCGCTCTGTAGCCCAGGCTGGAGTGCAGTGGCCGGATCTCAGCTCACTGCAAGCTCCGCCTCCCGGGTTCACGCCATTCTCCTGCCTCAGCCTCCCGAGTAGCTGGGACTACAGGCGCTGCCACCTCGCCCGGCTATTTTTTGTATTTCTTAGTAGAGATGGGGTTTCACCGTGTTAGCCAGGATGGTCTCGATCTCCTGACCTCGTGATCCGCCCATCTCGGCCTCCCAAAGTGCTGGGATTACAGGCTTGAGCCACCGCGCCCGGCCTTTTTTTTTTTTTTTTTGAGACAGAGTCTCACGCTGTCGCCCAGGTTGGAGTGTAGTGGCGCGATCTCGACTCACTGCAAGCTCCGCCTCCTGGGTTCACGCCATTCTCCTGCCTCAGCCTCCTGAGTAGCTGGGACTACAGGCACCCGCCACCGCGCCCGGCTAATTTTTTGTATTTTTAGTAGAGACGGGGTTTCACTGTGGTCTCGATCTCCTGACCTTGTGATCCGCCCGCCTCGGCCTCCCAAAGTGCTGGGATTACAGGCGTGAGCCACCGCGCCCGGCCACTATCATTTCTACCATATACTACTGATGACACAGTCAGCCCTGGTTCATTATAGAAGAGAACTACCCCGGGGTGTAAATAGCAAGAGGTGAAGACCATTGGTGGTCATTTTGGTGGCTATGATAGCTTTGGTAGGTCATTATAAATCTGTGGCTTTTACTTTGAGGGAAATGGGAAGCCAATTAAGGGATCCGAGCAGTGAAATGACCATGAACTGACATGTTTCATGAGGATAACTCTGGCCATTGTGTGAAATGACTGGAGAGGAGCAAGGATGTAAATGGGAGACCAGTGAGAAGGCTATTACAGTCCGAGAGAGATGCACTAAGGTCATAATGTGGAGTCGAGAATTGGTGATATTCTGGATTCATTCTGAAGATAGAGATGACAAGATTTGCTGATGGATTGGATGTGGGATATGAGAGAAAGGAATTAAAGATGACTTCTAAGGGTTTTGGAGGAATAGGAATTACAAAAATGAGTTCAACATAGATCTTGCCATAAATGAGCTTACAACATAGGAGAGATAAGGTGTGTACACAAGTGCCATATATACTACATGGCAGAAAGCACTGTGCTCCATAATAGAGGCACAAATTTAAGTGCCAAGTATAACAAAAAAGTTCTGGAGATGGTCGCACAGCCATGTGAATACACTTATTGCCACTGAAAAATGGTTAAAATAGTAAATTTTATATATTTATTTATTTTGAGACGGAGTCTTGCTCTGTCACCCAGGCTGGAGTGCAGTGGCGCCATCTCTGTTCACTGTAAGCTCCGCCTCCCACGTTCACGCCATTCTCCTTCCTTCAGGCTCCCTAGTAGCTGGGACTACAGGCGCCTGCCACCACGCCCAGCTAATTTTCTGTATTTTTAGTAGAGACGGGGTTTCACCATGTTAGCCAGGATGGTCTCCATCTCCTGACCTCGTGATCCGCCCGCCTCGGCCTCCCAAAGTGCTGGGATTACAGGCGTGAGCCACTGTGCCCGGCCTATGTATTTTTATTTATTTCTTTGTTTTGAGACGGAGTCTGGCTCTGTCACCCAGGCTGGAGTGCAGCGGTGTGCTCTCGGCACTGCAGCCTCCGCCTCCCGGGTTCCAGCGATTCTCCAGCCTCAGCCTACCAAGTAGCTGGGATTACAGGTGCACACCACCACACCCGGCTAATTTTTGTATTTTTAGTAGAGACGGGTTTTCACCATATTGGCCAGGCTGGTCTCGAATTACTGACTTCTGGTGAACCACCCGCCTCGGCCTCCCAAAGTGTTAGGATTACAGGCGTGAGCCACCGCGCCCAGCCAAAACAGTAAATTTTATGTCATGTACATTTTACCACAAGAAAAAACCAGTGCTTAAAAAAAAGCAAAAACAAAAATTAGAGAAGTGCCACTAGAGTTCAGAGCATGAAGGGATTAACTTCAGCTAAGAAAATCAGAGAAGGCTTTGTGTACGAGGATGGGGGGGCAGGCACAACGAGTAGTTCTGATTTGTTAGAAGATAGGGTAGGGTGCCCAAGGGGAGAATAAACATGCAACTAAGAGTTTTAAGAAAAGTCTTTCCGGGCCGGGCGCGGTGGCTCAAGCCTGTAATCCCAGCACTTTGGGAGGCCGAGATGGGCGGATCACGAGGTCAGGAGATCGAGACCATCCTGGCTAACACGGTGAAACCCCGTCTCTACTAAGAAATACAAAAAAAAGCCGGGCGAGGTGGCAGCGCCTGTAGTCCCAGCTACTCGGGAGGCTGAGGCCGGAGAATGGCGTGAACCCGGGAGGCGGAGCTTGCAGTGAGCTGAGATCCGGCCACTGCACTCCAGCCTGGGCGACAGCGCGAGACTCCGTCTCAAAAAAAAAAAAAAAAAAAAAAAAAAAAGAAAAGTCTTTCCTCTCCTCCCTCCAAGTTCCCTTGTTGTGAAGGGAGGATCATATCTTGCATCACTTGATTTCATTTGAAATGAAATATTCAGAATCCATCATCTCACCACATTACCCTGTAAGATCCCATTTTCCTGAAACAAAAATTCCTATGTTGATCTGACAATCCTACAACGCATTTGAAATAAATCCAGGATTTATTCCAGCATTTTATGTACACAGACTTCCTTTGTTTCCTGTCCATCTGCTTTCTTTTTCCTCTATTAATTTTCCCTTCACCTCCCAATCTTAATCCCCGCCATTCCCCCAGGGTGTCCTCTTCTTGTCACCCCCTTCATCCTTCCCTTCTTGGAAAAAGATCCGATTCTAACCTCAGTTACCTTATTAGCCGCGTGATACTGGGATAGCTATCCCCTCTGGGTCTCAGTTTCCTTTGTAAAATGGGCTTATTAAATCCCCAGAGACAGTGCTTATCTTACAGGGTTGTCAACATTACAACAAAGACCACGTTATATGCCTAACACAGTACCTGATCTATAGTAAGAACTCAACATTTTCGCCCTTTCTCCTCCTCTTTTCCGTCCTTGTGCCTTTCTTCCCCTATTCCTCAACCCCAGGGCCCAACAGGTAAAAACCGTGGGAAAAACCATCCTTGAGGCTAAAAGAAGAAACGCAGGAGCTAGGGGCGGAGACTACGAGGTGCTCACTGCGCATGTGCGCCCGCTAGGTCAGGTTCTGGGTTCCAGCTGGGAGGGGGGGCGGGGGGGGGGGGTTAGGGGTTGCAAGGGCCTCATTTTTTCTTACTGCCCCCTTCCGGTTCGGGAAGGTGGGGGGACCTTGGCGGTGCCCGGAGCCGGCGTGGCGCTCATCGAGGGACGCCCGGCCCAAGTGGTAAGTTGGAAAATGGCGGAGGGGGGGGAAGAAGGAGGGGCTTTGCAGGGCAGGAGGCTGACCTCCCGGCCGGGGGTGGGAAGGACACAGCCGGGGCCCAGTGGCGCAGCCCGGGCCCGGAGACTGACGGACAGCGCCTGGTGTCTCTTTGAGGCCCTGACGTGGACAAACTTCGGGTTTCACGACTCCGGGTTTCTCCAGCGGATGGGCCGACCGGTGGAGGCGCGTGAGGGAGACGAAGGGACTTCCGTTTCCTTCACCTAGGCTGGGGCCAGGCCGCAGAGCGGAGTTGGCATTTCCAGATTGGGGCTCGGGCCGCGCCTCCCCCGGGACCCTCCCCTTGGACCGAGCTGATCGCCGCGGGGCAGTTCGGGCCGGCTGTCCTGGCGCGGTGGGTACAGCTTGTGTAGGCTTTCCCCTCCGCTTTCCCTCCTTCCCCTCTTCTCCCTCCCCTCTCTTCTTTTCCCCTCCACTCCCCTCGGGCCGGCGCTGCTGGGGAGGGCGGGAAGGCCGCGCCCGCCTGGCAGAGGTGGCCTGGCCCCGGCTGCTTGCCCGGGTTCCTCGGACTGCCGACGGCAGGCGTGGGTGAGTGGGTGGGTGACTTCAGGCCCGCGGGACTGCCTTCCTAAACCCTGTGACACCTAAGGTAATTGAGGCAAATAACTTTTTTAAAAAATATGATCAAAGGGATTTCCTCCCCTTGTGATACCTGTGGCTTGTGTGGAGCAGGGTGGAGTGTGTCTGGAGAGGGCATATGAAACAGAAAGAATAAGGGCCAAAGAGCTTCCGGAAGAGGAAATTAGCTGGTAATTCTTTCCAATCTGCTTTCCCAGTCACCTCTCCGGCATGTTCTGTAAAACAAAATGTAATTTGATTTTGTTTCATTATTTTAACTCCATAACACTTAAATTATTTTCTTTTCGGGGAGGGGAGTGTTTATTCTCAAACTAAGCAGTAGCACTCTCCACCTCCGAAAAAGGAAAAACGTCAACCCAAGCTTTGTTAAAAAAAATCCCAACCAATCAGATTTTAATAATCTACTACTTTGCTTTCAAATATAATTATGTCGCTAGTTCTGTCACAACTATACTTTGATAGTTTAATGACTCACAGAAATTTGTAAGACTGGAGGTTTCAGTAGTGTTTCTTTTCCTTTTTTTCCCCATAATATTTATTACAGTCAATGAACAGTGTTACAGACGGCCATCTTAGAATTATAACATTTTAGAGTTGGAAGGGATCTTAGTCAAACCCTGTCCTTTTACAAAACCAGAAACAACGGCTTAGGGAGATTTCATAGCTTGCTTAAGGCTATCCAACTAGTTAGATTAGAACCCATGTTATCTGGCTTCTTGCCCATCACTTTGCACAGTTGCTCCATATCGCCTCCAAGCATGAAAATTAAATGTATTCAATTCAACACACATTTCTGAAGAGTATAATACTTTGTGCCAGTGACTGTGGTACCACTTTCTATGTATTTCAATGTATTTAACATGCTTATGGAGTACTTGAGCTTCCCCCCCACCCCCACATTCAAGAAGTGGCAACAGTTTAGATTTATATACACACCTTCACATGTATGTGTGTATACTTGCATTTGCCTAGATAGTTTCTTGAAGGATACACAATAAAAATGTTAACAGTAGTTACTTATGGAGGAGAAGAGAGGTAGAAGACTTTTTACTTTGCACTTCACATGACCTGATGTACGGTTTGAATTTGTTATAAATTCGTATTGATTTCATAATTGAAAAGTTTTAAAGTTCACACCTTCCCACACAAATATATATATCAACATAAGCAAATATATACCAATGGTACATACACATATTTATGCACATATATGTATTTATACATATCAGTGGTTTGTACTGTAAAATCCAGTATGATTCAGGTCAACTCAGCTGACAAAGCAGGCCTCTATTGGATACTCATGTTTCATTTTCTTGTATTGCTCTCTCCTAATGTAAGATAGTAAAAATAATATGTTACTAGTTGTCGTATATTTTTAGAAATTGTCCTAAGCTTCTTGATTATCAAATAATGTAGCAAACTTTTAACACATTTAGAATATCAGATTTGGGTACTTGCTTCAGTGGTAGCACATATACTAAAATTGGAACAATTCAAAGATTAGCATGGTGTTTTTTTGTTTGTTTGTTTGTTTTTGAGACGGAGTCTTACTCTGTCATCCAGGCTGGAGTGCAGTGGCACGATCTTGGCTCACTGCAGCCTCCGCCTCCTGGGTTCAAGTGACTCTCCTGCCTCAGGCTCCCAAGCAGCTAGGACTACAGGCACGCGCCACCATGCCCGGCTAATTTTTGTATTTTTAGTAGACACGGAGTTTCTCCATGTTGGCCAGGCTGATCTCGAACTCCTGACCTCAGGTGATGCACCGGCCTCAGCCTCCCAAAGTGCTGGGATTACAGGTGTGAGCTACCTCGCCCGGCCGGTCCCTTTTTTTGTGTGTATGTGTGTTTGTGTGAGACAGAATTTCGCTTTTGTTGTCCAGGCTGGAGTACAATGGTGCCATCTCGGCTCACTGCAACCTCCACCTCCTGGGTTCAAGTGATTCTTCTGCCTCAGCCTCCCAAGTAGCTGGGATTACAGGTGCCCACCACCACACCCGGCTGATTTGGTCCCGTTTTAAATAAGCAACAACAACAACAAAAATTTGACACCTGACGCTGTGGCTCATGCCTGTAATCCCAGCACTTTGGGAGGCCAAGGCGGGTGGATCACCTGAGGTCAGGAGTTCCAGCCTGGCCAACGTGGTGAAACCCCATCTCTACTAAAAGTAAAAAACTAGCCGGGTGTGGTGGTGTGCGTCTATAGTCCCAACTACACGGGAGGCTGAAGCAGGAGAACTGCTTGAACCCAGGAGGCAGAGGTTGCAGGGAGCCGAGATCGCACCACTGTACTCCAGCCTGGGTGACAAGAGCGCACCTTTGTCTCAAAAAAAAAAAAAAAAAAAAAGAAATTGATACAATGAAAATATCTGCAGCCTGGGCAACATGGCGCAGCCCTCTCTCTAATAAAAATACAAAAATTAGCCGGGCGTGCTGGCTTGTGCCTGTAGTCCCAGCTACTTTGGGGAGTTGAAGCAGGAGGATCACCTGAGCCTTGGGAGGTGGAGGCTGCAGTGAGCCATGATTGGGCCACTGTACTCCAGCCTGGGCAACAGAGTGAGACCCTGTCTCAAACAAAACAAACAAACAAATCAGAATTGTAGACTCTTTGTAGGTAAGAATATATGTTTTTTTTAAAAAGTGAAGACTAGGGCCAAGTACGGTGGCTTTCACCTGTAATCCCAGCACTTTGGGAGGCTGAGGTGGGCAGATCACCTGAGGTCAGGAGTTCAAGACCAGCCTGGCTAGCATGGCGAAATCCCATCTCTACTAAAAATACAAAAATTAGCTGGGTGTGGCGGTGCACCCCTCTAGTCCCAGCTACTTGGGAGGCTGAGGCAGGAGAATCACTTGAGCCCATGAGGCAGAGGTCGCTGTGAGCTGAGAATGGAACATTGAATTCCAGCCTGGGCCGCAGAGTGAGACTCTGCCTCAAAAACAGATAAATAAAAATAACATAAAATAAAAAGTTAAGACTAAAACAGTTTGCAGTGATTAGGAGTTCAGCTGTCTAGTTTTGTTTTTGTTTTTGTTTTGAGATGGAGTTTCGTTCTTGTTGCCCAGGCTAGAGTGCAATGGTGTGATCTTGGCTCACCTCAACCTCTGCCTCCTGGGTTCAAGCAGTTTTCCTGCCTCAGCCTCCCAAGTAGCTGGGATTACAGACATGCACCACCACACCCGGCTAATTTTGTATTTTTAGTAGACACGGGGTTTCTCCATGTTGGTCAGGTTGGTCTCGAACTCCCGACCTCAGGTGAAAAAGTGCTGGGATTACATGCGTGAGTCACCGCGCTCGGCCCAGCTGTCTAGTTTTTAGAAGTAGATTAAGACTCAAAAAAATATATCACCCATTGTAATATATCTGATTATTAGCAAAGCTTGGACTAGAGTCTAGGTTCTAGTCTAGTGGCCCTTGTACTATACCTGTAATTTTATTGCCTTCTAGTGCATTGGATGATTCCAACTAGGCTAACAAAGTGATAATATCTAAAGGTTAGCCAGGACCATTTCAATAGGTAAGAATTATTATTTTTTTCTTTGGTTTTTATTTTATTTTGTCTTCCTTTTTTTTTTTTTTCCATTTTCAGGAAGTGAGCAGTTTCTCAAAATTATTATAATTGATGGACCAGCTAATTTGTATAGTGCTTAAAATATTTTAGTAACAAAAATTTTACTAAATAAATTTACTAATTTAGTAAATAAATGTTCTCCTTTTACTTCATTATAAACATTAATTTCTTTAGTAAATCCTGTATTTATGTTGTAAATGCTTAGAGATACCAAATGTAAAATAATAATGTTTCACTGTTTTTGTTTGGTCTAATGTTTAAGTCTGGTAGCTAGTATTAGCAGAGAGCAAAACCCACAGTTTATGAAATAAACATTCATTGAGCACTTTATGTGTTCCAGGCATTGTAGTATGTGGTATGATTCCAAGAATAAGTATGTCAAAAAAAAAAACCAAAACGCCTTTCTTCTTCTTTTTTTTTTTTTTTTTTTTTTTTTTAGACAGACAGAGTCTGGCTCTGTTGCCCAGGCTGGAGTGTAGTAGCGCGATCTTGGCTCACTGCAAGCACTGCCTCCCGGGTTCATGCCATTCTCCTGCCTCGGCCTCCCAAGTAGCTGGGACTACAGGCACCCACCACCACACCCGGCTAATTGTGTGTGTGTGTGTGTGTGTTTAGTAAAGACCATGTTTCATCGTGTTAGCCAGGATGGTCTGCTTCCCCTGACTTTGTGATCCGCCCACCTTGGCCTCCCAAAGTGGTGGGATTACAGCTGTGAGCCACCACACCAGGCCTCCTTTCTTCTTTTTTTTTTTGCTTTGTTTTTATTTTGCTTTTGTGTCTTTGTTTTTCCATTGTTCTTTTGCGACTGGGAGATTATCATGAGCTGTCAATTCTCAAGCTTTATCTCTGTGAGATAATCTGTTAATAGTATTATAAAATGTAACCTGTTAGCACTATTAAAGGGCATTGTGTGAGTAGATATGAGGAGACAGAAACAGTAGTGATAAGATAAAAAATACTTAAGAATTTAACAAATACTATTTCTTTTTTTTTTTTTTTAGACGGAGTCTCACTCTGTCCCCCAGGCTGGAGTGCAGTGGCACGATCTCGGCTCACTGCAAGCCCCGCCTCCCAGGTTCACGCCATTCTCCTGCCTCATCCTCCCGAGTAGCTGGGACTATAGGCACCCACCACCGTGCCCACCACCACGCCCGGCTAATTTTTTTTATTTTTATAGAGACGGGTTTCACCATGTTAGCCAGGATGGTCTCAATCTCCTGACCTCGTGATCCGCCCGCCTCGGCCTCCCTAGTGCTGGGATTACAGGCGTGAGCCACCATTCCCTGCTCAAATACTGTTTCTGTATCTTAGAGGTCATGTGCTACAGTGTTTGGAAAGAGTCCTGGGTTGGGTACCACAGTACCTAGATTATTGACTTTGTTTCCAATTAGCCGTGGGATTGTGCATGTCAGTGACCCCATCTTTCTTTACATTTTCACATTTTTGATATGTTATTTGATGTGTTGAATTTAAAACATAAAAGGGTATTTTGAATATTTTATTTATTTATTTTTGAGACATTGTCTTGTTGTGTCACCCAGGCTGGAGTTCAGTGCATGATCCCAGCTGACTGCAACCTCCACCTCCTGGGTTCAAGTGATTCTGGTGACTCAGCCTCCCAAATAACTGGGATTACAGGCGTGTGCTACCACAGCTGGCTAATTTTTTTTTTTTTTAATGTTTTTTTTTCCCCTGAGACGGAGTCTTGCTCTGTCGCCTAGAGCTGGAGTGCAGTGGCACGATCTCGGTTCACTGCTGCCTCCGCCTCCGGGTTCAGGCAATTCTCCTGCCTCAGCCTCCCGAGTAGCTGGGATTATGGGTGCACGCCACCACAACTGGCTAATTTTTGTATTTTTAGTAGAGATGGGGTTTCACCATGTTAGCCAGGCTGGTCTCGAACTCCTGACCTCATGATCCACCCGCCTCATCCTCTCAAAGTGCTGGGATTATAGGCGTGAGCCACCGCACGCAGCCTTTTTTGTATTTTAAGTAGAGACTGGGTTTCACCATGTTGCCCAGGCTGGTCTTGAACTCCTGACCTCATATAATCTGCCCGCCTTGGCCTCTGAAAGTGCCGGGATTACAGGCGTGAGCCACTGCGCTGGCCTTTGAGTATTTTAAGTTATAAAAGCGATATGTGTTTAAACATATGTTTTTTTTAAACACATATCTCTCTCCTTTTTTTTTTTTTTTTTGAGACGGAGTCTTGCTCTGTTGCCCAGGCTGGAGTACAGTGGCATGATCTTGGCTCACTGAACTTCTGCCTCCCAGGTTCAAGCGATTCTTCTGCCTCAGCCTCCCAAGTTGCTGGGACTATAGGTGTGCTACCCTGCACGGCTCATTTTATTTTATGTATTTATTTATTTTTTTGAGACGGAGTCTCACTCCTGACCTCATGTGATCTGCCTACCTTGGCCTCCCAATATGCTGGGATTACAGGCGTGAGCCACCGTGCCTGGCCAGAGATAGGTGTTTATTATAGAAAATTTATGAAATAGAATAATTATGATCATATTGTCTACAGGTTGTTTTAATCTTTTTTCTCCCATTCAACATTCTATAGTTAACATTTCTGGCCGGGCGCGGTGGCTCAAGCCTGTAATCCCAGCACTTTGGGAGGCCGAGGCGGGTGGATCACGAGGTCAGGAGATCGAGACCATCCTGGCTAACATGGTGAAACCCCGTCTCTACTAAAAATACAAAAAACTAGCCGGGCGTGGTGGCGGGCGCCTGTAGTCCCAGCTACTCGGAGGCTGAGGCGGGAGAATGGCGTGAACCTGGGAGGCGGAGCTTGCAGTGAGCCGAGATCGCGCCACTGCACTCCAGCCTGGGTGACACAGCGCGAGACTCCGTCTCAAAAAAAAAAAAAAAAAAAAAAAAAAAACATTTCTTATGAAGTCGTTTTGTTTTGTTTTGTTTGATACAGACATGTGCCACCACACCCGGCTAATTTTTGTATTTTTAGTGGAGACAGGGTTTCACCATGTTGGCCAGGCTGGTCTTGAACTCCTGACCTTGTGATCCGCCCACCTTGGCCTCCCAAAGTGTTGGGATTACAGGCATGAGCCCCTGTACCCGCCCTTTGTTTTTGAGACAGAGTTTTGCTCTTGTTGCCCAGGCTGGAGCGCATTGGCACGATCTCAGCTCACTGCAACCTCTGCCTCCTGGGTTCAAGTGATTCTGCTGCCCCAGCCTCCCGAGTAGCTGAGATTACAGGTGCCTGCCACCACGTCCAGCTAATTTTTGCATTTTTAGTAGAGATGGGGTTTCACCATGTTGGCCAGGCTGGTCTCGAACTCCTGACCTCAGGTCATCCACCCGCCTCGGTCTCCCAAAGTCCCGGGATTACAGGCGTGAGCCACCGCGCCCGGCCTGAAGTCTTTCAAAATACATTTTTTATTTATCCAGTGTATTATTTTATACTGCACTTTCTTCATCTGTAAAGTAACAGGGCCAGGCGTGGTGACTCATACCTGTAAGCCCGGCACTTTGGGAGGCTGAGGTGGGAGGATTGTTTGATCCCAGGAGTTCGAGACCAGCCTGGGCAACATCGTGAGACCCCGTCTCTACCAATAATAAAAAATGTGATGTGATGGCATGCGCCTGTGAAGATGGCTTGAGCCCGGGAGGTCAAGGCGGCAATGAGCCATGAGGGCGCCACTGCATTCTAGCCTGAGTGCCAGAGTGAGGCCCTGTCTCAAAACAAACAAACAAGCAAACAAACAAACAAAAAAAACCCAGGGAGGTTGGGCTAAGGGCTAGTTGATTCCAAAGATTCAAAACCCATTCTAATAGTTTTTAAGCCTGATTATCTGAGATTTTGTCAAGGAAAAAAGTTCCATATAACAATCCCAGGCCAGGCATGGTGGCTCATGCCTTTAATTCCAGCACTTTGGGAGGCCGAGTCAGGGAGATCCCTTGAGCCCAGGAGTTCAAGACCAGTCTGGGCAAGATGGTAAAACGCCATCTGTACTAAAAATAGAAAAATTAACTGGGCATGGTTGTGCGTGTGCCTGTAATCCTAGCTACTCTGGAGGCTGAGGTGGGAGGATCACTTGAGCCCAGGAGGTGGAGGATGCAGTGAGCCAAGATCAGGGCACCCCATTCCACCTTGGGCGACAGAGCGAGACCCTATCTCAAAAAACAGAAACAGGAATTTGAGACCATATTTATGGGTTATTTATTTTATCTGCTCTGTATATGGTTAATAGATTATCCTTGATATGATAAAAACATACTTCTGTCCATTTTGCAGGACTTGGCATGGGCTTTTATTGTTTTAAATTATGATACCTTTGTAGCTCTGCTGTTTGATACATTTTGGGATTTGATTTTGGTATGATTTGGTACCCAGTCTTTGTTATGGATACACGTGATTCACCTTGTGATACAGTTTTATGTATTTTCGAGGATATGGGTCATAGTGAAAAGTCACGTTTACTTGTACAGACTGGGAATAGCTTGATCTCAGATGGTCAGAGGTTGAACTAAGTGGATTAAAGCTGATTTCTTAAACTGGACAAGGCTGGTACTATTGTGCATTCCCTGGTACTTATAAATACTTATATCATGGTTTGAAATTTTATTCTTATTTCTGTAATCATTTTATTCACCTTAAATACAGAAATACAGACATCTGGCTGGGTGCAGTGGCTCACACCTGAAATCCCAGCACTTTGGGAGGCCGAGGCAGGTGGATCACTTGAGGTCAGGAGTTCAAGACCAGCCTGACCAACAGGGCGAAACCCCATCTCTACTAAAAAAATACAAAAAAAAACCCCAAAAAACAAAAAACTAGGTCATGCCTCTGCAATCCCAGCTACTTAGGAGGCTGAGGCAGGAGAATCACTTGAGCCTGGGAGGTGGAGGTTGCAGTGAGCTGAGATCATGCCACTGTACTCCAGTCTGGGTAACAGAATGAGACTCCATCTCAAAAATAAAGAAAAAAAAAAAAAAGACATCTCAGTATATATTACCATGTGACTTAACCTTTCTGTGGTTCCAGCTAATTTTTTAGGCCTTGAAAGGGAAGGAAGCCTAACATTTTCTGCTACCTCATTGGACTGTCCCTTCTGCCAGTAATTCTTATAGTAATTTCCTTAGACCTATATTGGTCATAATCACTGGGTCCATGACCTTTGATGAGTAACAGTCAGAACCACTGTTTCCTCTTATTTCAGATGAGGCCTATGATATGTAGGTTAAATTAGATACCATATATGAAAACATTCTAAATTGTAAAGCACATTACATATGTTAGTTATTATCAAAGGTAACATCGTGAAAGAAGAGAAGATGAGCTATAGAATCACACAAGCCCATGCTTAAATTTTGACCTTACATTAAACCAAATAGGATTGATTTTTTTTTTTAATTGAGACAGAGTCTCGCTCTGTCGCCCAGGCTGGAGTGCAGTGGTGCGATCTCAGCTCATTGCAACCTCTGCCGCCCAGGTTAAAGTGATTCTTGTGCCTCAGCCTCCTGAGTAGCTGGGACTACAGGCGCGTGCCACCATGCCCAGCTAAGTTTTTTGTATTTTTAGTAGAGACGGGGTTTTGCCATGTTGGCGAGGCTGGTCTTGAACCCCTGACTTCAGGTGGTCTGCCCACCTCGACCTCCCAAAGTGCTGGGGGTACAGGCTTGAGCCCCATTCCCGGCCAAGATTGAAAATTTTTAGTTTAAATTCAGCATGTTTAGTAGAGAAAGTACTTGTAGCTAAAATGATGGGATGAAGGAAAATGAAAATTAGTTTGTAGATAGCATTCGGGTACATGCGGACACTCATGAAATATGTTGTATCATTTAAATTCGGTTTGTAGCACTTAACTGTGGCACAGTTTCCTTTACTTTGTGCCATTAAAAAAAAATTAAAACCTAGACAGAAGAGAAACATACTAAATGTTTGAATATAGATAGCACTGTAGCTTTCAAATAGAGCTAAATATTTTTACTAAAGAAAGAAAAGATATGGGCTCTTATCCATAACTTGTTTGATCAGCCTGGGCAATATAGTGAGACCTTGTCTCTATAAAAAATTTAAAAATTAGCTGAGTGTGCTGGCGCCTGCCTGGAGTCCAGCTCCTTGGGAGGCTGAGGTGGTAGGATTGCTTGAAATTGCAAGGCAGGGGCTGCAGTAAGCCGAGATTGTGACACTGCACTCCAGTCTGGGCGATAGAGCAAGACCCTGTCCCAGAAAAAAAAAAAAAAAAAAGTTGTTTAAGTACTTGCTTGAGATCCCAACATGATCATGGAATAGAATACTTCATTCTGAGGTTAGAAGATCACTTGAGGCCAGGAGTTCAAGACCAGCTTGAGCAACATAGTAAGACCCCATCTCTTTTTGTGTGTGCGTGTGTGTGTGTGAGGGAGTCGGAGTTGTTAGCTAGGCTGCTGGAGTACAGTGGCACGATCTGGGCTCACTGCAACCTCCGCCTCCCAGGTTCAAGCGATTCTCCTGCCTTAGCCTCCCAGGTAGTTGGATTACAGGCATATGCCACCATGCCCAGCTAATTTTTGTATTTTTAGTAGACCGGGTTTCACCATGTTGGCCAGGCTGGTCTTAAACTCCTGACCAAGTGATCCACCCACCTCAGCCTCCCAAAGTGCTGGGATTACAGGCGTGAGCCACCACGCCCAGCCCAGTCGAGACCCCATCTCTCTTTTTTTTTTTTTTGAGACGGAGTCTCGCTCTGTCGCCCAGGCTGGAGTGCAGTGGCCGGATCTCAGCTCACTGCAAGCTCTGCCTCCCGGGTTCACGCCAGTCTCCTGCCTCAGCCTCCCAAGTAGCTGGGACTACAGGCGCCGCCACCACGCCCGGCTAGTTTTTTGTATTTTTGTAGAGATGGGGTTTCACCGTGTTAGCCAGGATGGTCTCGATCTCCTGACCTCGTGATCCGCCCGTCTCGGCCTCCCAAAGTGCTGGGATTACAGGCTTGAGCCACCGTGCCCGGCCGAGACCCCATCTCTTAAAGACGAGACACCAAGCCCAGTCGAGACCCCATCTCTTAAAGAAAAGAAAAGAATACTTCATTCTGAGAAATGTCTAGGGATAGGTATTACCTGCTTATGAAGTCATCCATGGAACCATCTGATTGTATGAACTACGTTCTAATCACTGTGTCAGAATAAGTTATCTGCACAAAGTATCAGAGTACAGTAAGTTCCAGTTCTATGCCACTAATCAGCTCTATGGCCTTAGTAAATCATTTACCTTCCTTACGTCTTAGTTTCTTTCTCTTTCTTTCTTTCTTTTTTTGTTTTTGTTTTTTGTTTGTTTTGTTTTTTTGAGACAGGATCTGGCTCTGTCAGCCCAGGCTGGAGTGGCCAGGCTCAACTGATCCTCCCACCTCATCCTCCTGAGTAGCTCGAGCCACCATGCCTTCGTTTTTTTGTTTTTTTTTTTTTGGAGTGACTGGGTCTCCCTATGTTTCCCAAGCTGATTAGTTTCTTTATCTGTAAAGTAAGATAATGATTTTTATTATCCTGCCCAGCAAGACATAGTTATTATGAACAATTTTTGCTCGTGTCTACAAAATATAATGATGGCCGGGTGCGGTGGCTCATACCTGTAATCCTAGCACTTTGGGAGAATGAGGCGGGAGGATTACAAGATCAGGAGATCGAGACCATCCTGGCCAACATGGTGAAACCCTGTCTCTACTAAAAATACAAAAATTAGCTGGGTATGGTGGCATGTGCCTGTAATCCCAGCTACTCGGGAGGCTGAGACACGAGAATTGTTTGAACCCAGGAGGTGGAGGTTGCAGTGAGCCGAGATCGTGCCACTGCACTCCAGCCTGGTGAGAGTGAGACTCCGTCTCAAAATAATAATAATAATAATAATAATAATGATTATACTTTTTAGTATACTTGATTCTGAGCTGCTCTTTTTGTAAAAATCATTTTAGGGAAGTTTTTGCCCAAAGTTCGTGGAGACTTCTTTCTTTTTACCAGGTCCCAAAGTCATTGTTAATTTTTTTTTTTTTTTTTTTGAGACTGAGTCTGGCTCTGTCGCCCAGGCTGGAGTGCGGTGGCCGGATCTCAGCTCACTGCAAGCTCCGCCTCCCGGGTTCACGCCATTCTCCTGCCTCAGCCTCCCGAGTAGCTGGGACCACAGGCGCCCGCCACTTCGCCCGGCTAGTTTTTGTATTTTTTAGTAGAGACGGGGTTTCACCGTGTTAGCCAGGATGGTCTCGATCTCCTGACCTCGTGATCCGCCCGTCTCGGCCTCCCAAAGTGCTGGGATTACAGGCTTGAGCCACCGCGCCCGGCCGTCATTGTTAATTTTTACAAGGCAGTGGATGAACAGTTCATAACTCCAAAGAGATATCACTCAGAAAAATTTTTCCACAAGAAGTCCTTTTTTTTTTTTTTTTTTTTTTTTTTTTTTTTTGGACACTGTTTTCTTTCTTATCAATTCCTTTTTTTTTTTTTTTTTTTTTTTTTTTTTTTTTTTTTTTTTTTGAGGCGGAGTCTTCACTCTGTCCCCCAGGCTGGAGTGCAGTGGCACCATCTCGGCTCACTGCAAGCTCCGCCTCCCGGGTTCGCGCCATTCTCCTGCCTCAGCCTCCCAAGTAGCTGGGACTACAGGCGCCCGCCACCGCGCCCGGCTAATTTTTTTTGTATTTTAGTAGAGACGGGGTTTCACCTTGTTAGCCAGGATGGTCTCGATCTCCTGACCTCGTGATCCGCCCGCCTCGGCCTCCCAAAGTGCAGGGATTACAGGCGTGAGCCACCGCGCCCGGCCTAAGTCCTTTTATTTTCAATTCAAGTTAACAATAAGTTGGCCCGGCACGTTGGCTCACGCCTGTAATCCCAGCACTTTGTGAGGCTGAGGCGGGTGGATCACCTGAAGTCAGGAGTTCGAGAACAGCCTGGCCAACATGGCGAAACCCCGTCTCTACTAAAAATACAAAAATTAGCCGGGCATGGTGGTGCGCCCCTGTAGTCTCGCTACTCAAGAGGCTAAGGCAGGAGAATCACTTGAACTCAGGAGGTGGAGGTTGCAGAGAGCCAAGATAGCACCACTGCACTCCAGTCTGGGTGACAGAGCAAGACTCCATCACAAAAAAAAGAAACCCAATAAGTAGCAATCAGGTATCCACCTGTGTTTCTCAGCCCTTCTCTGCTACTGCTGGTTTACTGCCACTCAAGCAATGGACCAAAAGGCATTTGTTTCTGGCCAGCCACCATGAACATGACCTGATCACTGCTTTTATCTCTGTGACTTGACCTGTATCCCTCTCTCTCTTTTTCTTTTCTTTTCTTTTCTTTTTTTTTTTTTTTTTTGGAGATAGTTTTTCATTCTGTCTCCCAGAGTGGAGTGCATTGGCACAATCATAGCTCACTGCAGACTCTACTTCCCAGGCTCAGGCAGTCCTTCCACCTCAGCTTCCCAAGTAGCTGGGACTACAGGCGTGTGCAGACTATAGGCATGTGCAACCATGCCCAACTAATTTTTATTTTTATTTATTTATTCATTTTAGATGGAATTTTGCTGTTACTGCCCAGGCTGGAGTGCAGTGGCGCAATCTCGGCTCACCGCAACCTCGGCCTCCCGAGTTCAAGCGATTCTTTTGCCTCAGCCTTCCTGAGTAGCTGGCATTACAGGCATGTGCCAGCACGCCCGGCTAATTTTGTGTTTTTAGTAGAGACGGTATTTCTTCATGTTGGTCAGGCTGGTCTCGAACTCCCGACCTCAGATGATCCGCCTGTCTCAGCCTCCCCAAGTGCTGGGATTACAGGCGTGAGCCACCACGGCTGGCCTAATTTTTATTTTTATTTTTTGTAAAGACGGGGTCTCACCATGTTGCTCAGCCTGGCCTCGAACACCTGGGCTCAAGCAGTCCGCCTGCCTTGACCTCCCAAAGTGCTGGGAATACAGGCATGAGCCACCATGTCTGGCCCTCTCTCTTTTTTGAAACCTGATGATCGCCAGGCACGGTGGCTCACGCCTGTAATCCCAGCACTTTGGGAGGCCAAGGCAGGCAGATCACTTGAGATGAGGAGTTTGAGACCAGCCTGGCCAACATGATGAAACGCTGTCTCTACTAAAAATACAAAAATCAGCCAGGCATCGTGGTGGCACACACATGTAATCCCAGCACTTTGGGAGGCTGAGGCAGGTGGATCACTTGAGGTGAGGAATTTTGAGCCCAGCCTGGCCAACATGGTGAAACTTTGTCTCTACTAAAAATACAAAAAAAAAAAAAAAAAATTAGCTGGGCCTGGTGGTGCATGCCTGTAATCCCAGCTACTTGGGAAGCTGAGGCAGAAGAATTGCTTGAACCTGGAAGGCAGAGGTTGTAGTGAACCCAAATCGCGCCACTGCACTCCAGCCTGGGCGACAGAGCGAGAGTCCGTCTGAAACAAACAAACAAACAAAACCACAAAGAAACCTGAAGAAAAAAAACCCCAAAAAACCTAGTGGGTTGCTCAGAGGCAGTTACCTGTGTAACAAACTGGCAGAAATTCTCAGGATAGGCAAAAAGATAAGAACCAAAGAACATATCCTTCTCTAAGTCATAAAAATTATTTTCTGTGAATGAAAAGCCAAAACTTTGCATTACCAGGCCCTGCTATTGATAGTTTACTTGGCCAGTGTATTCACAGATGGAGGAAGCATTGTCACATGGCAAATAACCAGATTATGCCCATAGTCTGGTTGGCAGGATTGTACAAGGGTGCCTGACTAATCAAGAGTCCACCTGCTTGTTTCTTTTCATTAGAATCTAATATATTTGCTGTATAGAATTTAGAAAGTTAAGAAAAGCACAAACAAAAGAATTTAATCTCACTGCTCAGAGATAACCACAGCAGAATTTTGATATGTAATTTAGCCTGTCTTTATATATCTGTATCTTTTATAATTTGGGTTATATAATACAGCATTATTTTGTAACCAGCTTTTTCCACTTAATACAACATCATGGTGCTTGCTTCGGCAGTAAATATACTAAAATTGGAATGATACAGAGAAGGTTAACATGGCCCCTGTATAATATATATATTTTTAAAATACATCCTGAACATGAATTTTTAATGGTTGCCTGGTGGCCCATATTACCATAGTATTGTCGTCTTTTGTTAGATATTGAGTTGTTTTGTTTTAGTAGATAGCACTTTATGGAACATCCTTATATACATTAATAATGAAATGATTGGAGTTGTTTTTTTTTTTTTTTTTTGAGATGGCGTCTCGCTCTGTTGCCCAGGCTTGAATGCAGTGGCGCAATCTCGGCTCACTGCAACCTCCACCTTCCGGGTTCAAACAGTTCTCCTGCCTCAGTCTCCTGAGTAGCTGGGACTACAGGTGTGTGTCACCACCCCCAGCTAATTCTTGTATTTTTTGTGTGTATGTGGAGCCTAGGTTTTGCCATGTTGGCCAGGCTGGTGTCGAATTCCTGACCTCAAGTGATCCACCCGCCTTAGCCCCCAAAGTGCTGGGATTACAGGCATGAGCCACTGTGCCTGGCTGATCAGGGATTTTCTTTTTTGTTTTGGCGGGGATTAGGGGAGGAGTTTCGCTGTTGTTTTCCAGGCTGGCATGCGATGGCGCGATCTTGGCTCACTGCAGCCTCTGCCTCCCGGGTTCAGGTGATTCTCCTGCCTCAGCCTCCCGAGTAGCTGGGATTACAGGCACGCACCACCACGCCTGGCTAATTTTTTGTATTTTTAGTAGAGTCGGGGTTTCACCGTGGCCAGACTGGTCTTGAACTCCTGACCTCAGGTGATCCGCCTGCCTCGGCCTCCCGGAGTGCTGGGATTACAGGCGAAAGCCACCGCGCCTGGCCTGATCAGGGATTTATTTATTTATTTTTTATTATTTTTTTTTTTGAGCATGTGTTTAGAACTAGAATGAGTGGTTCAAGAGATTATCATATATTTAAGACTTTTAGAACATATATTGCCAGATTACCTTCCAGAAAAGATGTACCAGTTTTTAGTTCTAACAGACAGATGCCTCTTGCTCCATACTCTCGTGCCACTGCGTTTTCATTGTTGGTAGTAGTGTTGACCTTTGCCAAACAGGGTAAAAATGTTATCTTTTAAAGTGTTTATTTCTTTGATTATTAATGAGGTTTAACATTGTTGCATATGTTTGTTGACCATTAATATTTCCCACTTGTAAATTTGCCTGTTTTCTATCAACGTATTAATCTTTTTCTTACAGTTTTTTTTTTTTCTTTTTTTTGAGACGGAGTCTCGCTCTGTCGCCCAGGCTGGAGTGCAATGGCACCATTTTGGTTCACTGCAACCTCTGCCTCCCAGGTTCAAGCGATTCCCCTGCCTCAACCTCCCGAGTCGCTGCGATTACAGGCATGCGCCACCACGCCCTACTAATTTTTGTATTTTTAGTAGAGATGGTGTTTCATCATGTTGGCCAGGCTGGTCTTGAACTCCCGAATTCAAGCGATCCACCCACCTCATCCTCCCAAAGTGTTGGAGTTACAGGTGTGAGCCACTGCGCCCGGCCTTCTTATAGATTTAGAAGTGTATTCATACTACTTTTTTTAAAGACAGTGTCTTGACCTGTTGTACAGGCTGAAGTGCAGTGACGCAGTCACAGCTCACTGTAACCTGTAATTCCTTGGCCTGTGTTGCCCAGTGTGGTCTTAAATTCCTGGGCTCAAGTGATTCTCCCGCCTTAACCTCCCAAAGTGTTGGGATTACAGGGGTGAGCCACCGCATATGGCCTCGTGCTGCTTTTTTTTTTTCCAATTACTTTAGTCAAATGCTTCTTCTTAAGACTATTACTAGTCAAAAACAAAATAGATTAAATGGAGGTAGTGACAGGACACTGTCCTGTTTGAAGCCATCTATTATTGGTGCGAAAAGCCAACATTACATGAGTAGGTTTAGATAGAAGGTCATTCACTCCAACATTGTTCATAATGGTAAAAAACTAGTCAAACAGTCCTTCACGCCTATAATCACAACACTTTGGGAGGCCAAGTCAGGAGTATCACTTGAGTCCAGGAATTCCAGACCAGCCTGAACAGCGTAGAGAAACCACATCTCTAAGAAAACTTTTTAAAATTAGCGGGGTCGGCCGGGCGCGGTGGCTCAAGCCTGTAATCCCAGCACTTTGGGAGGCCGAGACGGGTGGATCACGAGGTCAGGAGATCGAGACCATCCTGGCCAACGCGGTGAAACCCCGTCTCTACTAAAAAATACAAAAAACTAGCCGGGCGAGGTGGCTGGCGCCTGTAGTCCCAGCTGCTCTGGAGGCTGAGGCAGGAGAATGGCGTGAACCCGGGAGGCGGAGCTTGCAGTGAGCTGAGATTCGGCCACTGCACTCCAGCCTGGGCGGCAGAGCGAGACTCCGTCTCAAAAAAAAAAAAAAAAAAAATTAGCGGGGCATGGTGGCATGTGGCTATAGTCCCAGCTATTCAGGAGGCTGAGGTGGAAGGATTGCTTCAGCCCAGGAGGTCAAGGTTACAATGAGCTATGATCACACCACTGCACTCCAACTCGGGCAACAGAGCAAGGCCTTGTCTTTAAAAAAATAATAATAATACATTTTTAAAATAAAAAGGAAAATAATATGGGTAAACTCTACCCGTAAGTGGTAAATACCACATATTTCTATCAATGATAGGCAGTCTTCCTAGAATAATCCCATTGAAGAAAATCCAAAATCGTTGTATGAAAAAATACACAGGTTTGTTCCATGTGTAAAAATCTTTTAATCATGGTACATTTTTTATCAAAAACATTCACACTACTTGAATACATTAGAAGAGTACAAAAGCATTCCAATGTACATATAGACACACTAAACAAAGGGAATGCTTTCTAGTGAAATTAGAAATAAATACAAGAATGTTAAGGGAGAGAATCTCATATTACCAGAGTCAGTGAAATTAACTGCTTTATTTTTATTATTATTATTTTTTGAGACAGTTTTGCTCTGTCTCAAAGACAGCTCTGTCACCCAGGCTGGAGTACAGAGGTGCAATCTCGGCTCACTGCAACTCCTGTCTTCCGGGTTCAAGTAATTCTCATAGTTCAGCCTCCTGAGTAGCTGGGATTACAGCCATGCACCACCACGCCTGACTACTTTTTGTATTTTTAGTAGAGATAGGGTTTTTACTATGTTGGCCAGGCTGATTTCGAACTCCTGACCTCAAGTAATCCACCTGCCTCAGCCTCCCAAAGTGCTGGGATTACAGGCATGAGCCACCACACCCGGCCATTAAGTGCTTTTTACAGCATAAATTATACCTGTTTGGAATTAGTTTTTAAATATATAAGCTGTAGGATGGACAAACACCAATGTGAACAACTATCAAACAGAATTTTGTAATTCAGGAACATAGCTTCAAGTGCTTCATAACATGGAAAGCAACTCCTAAAAATAGTAATTGGCTTAATTTCTTAAAAGTTAGAAAAAGCATTCCAGAAAGTGATTTGTTACAATTAGCAACAGAAGAACAACATTAGAAATAATACTGGAAACATAAGAACTGAGGTCCTCCAGTACCAAGAGATAGAATCAAACTTTTTCTCATTAGAATTTTAAAGAATATAGCTGCGCGCGGTGGCTCATGCCTGTAATGCCAACACTTTGGGAGGCCAAGGTGGGTGGATCACGAAGTCAGGAGATCAAGACCATCCTGGCTAACACGGTGAAACCCTGTCTCTACTAAAAATACAAAAAAATTAACCGGGCGTGGTGGCAGGTGCCTGTAGTCCCAGTGACTGAGGCAGAAGAATGGTGTGAACCCGGGAGGCGGAGCTTGCGGTGAGCCGAGATCACGCCACTGCACTCCAGCCTGGGAGTGAGACTCCATCTCAAAAAAAAAAAAAAAGAATTTAAAAAATATAGTTAAAGGAAAAATTCACTGGGCTCTGTGAAACAGGTTAAATATGTAACCACTTCAAACAGAAATGACTTAGTCCTCTCATGTGGTTCTGAAAATGTACTAACATCCCATTTTCCATATCAAAAGCACATAATTTCATTAGCAGAAGCCCCATTGTTTTATACTTAAAATCACCTCTGATCCTCCAAAGTTTATGCAGTTACCAAACTACTATTTTAATAACATTTTGACAGCTTTATTAAGATATAATTTATATACCATAAGATCCATTTAAAGTATATAGTTCAGTGGCTTTTAGTGTATGCAGAGTTGTGCAACTGTCACCACAATCTAAATTTAGAACATTTTCATTACTCCAGAAACAACCCCAGTAACCATTTATAGTCACTTCCTATTCCCTCCCCCGCCCAGCCCTAGGCAACCACTAATCTACTTTCTGTTTCTATTTATTTTAATAGCATTTCAAACTTGTAATATTATTGTTCTCATGCCTATTCTAGGTCGTTGGCTCAGAGGTTTAAAAGCTCTTAAACTACCCAAATTTACAAGTCCTATGACATCCTCATTCAGAAAACATTCAAATGATGGTTTCATGATGTTATGATAGTTACATCTTCTAAGAGTTTTTGATCTGGAGCATGTGTTTCAAATTCTGTTTGTACTACTACTAAACTCACTTAATTAGAAGAAGTAAAATCATTCTGTCGAGACTCAAAAGTGAGTTTGTTCTGTTTGTGTTAACGATTCCAGGCTTTTGATGGTAGGAATGGCTTTAGCAGTCTTCTGTGGCACACCATGATCTTTTTTTTTTTTTTTTTTTGAGACGGAGTCTCGTTCTGTCGCCCAGGCTGGAGTGCAGTGGCCAGATCTCCGCTCACTGCAAGCTCCGCCTCCCGGGTTCGCGCAATTCTCCTGCCTCAGCCTCCCGAGCAGCTGGGACTACAGGCGCCCGCCACCTCACCCGGCTTATTTTTTTGTATTTTTAGTAGAGACGGGGTTTCACCGTGTTAGCCAGGATGGTCTCGATCTCCTGACCTCGTGATCCACCCGTCTCGGCCTCCCAAAGTGCTGGGATTACAGGCTTGAGCCACCGCGCCCGGCCCATGATCTTAAACAGTAATGTCACCTTCCCCACTGTCTTCATCCTTTGGCTCAAAGTTTGGTTCAGTCTGCTGTGGATAGGCAAGAAGGCTATTATCAGCAGATTGGCTGGAGCTGCCAGAAGTCTGACTGTTCCCAGTAACATTATTCTCCTGGTTGCTGGTCTCACTGTTAGGATGAAGTGGCTGCTGTTTGCACTCATCATGTCTGTTTACTGGATTGAGACGCTTCCCTGAAGCTTATGTACCATCAACTTCTAAAAACTTCATCATTAACATTTCATAGTTCTGTGCTGTGAGCCAGGCCTGGAACAAGCCAGGATATAAAAGTTCCCTGGGATGCTCTCTAAGCCATGTGGTGTCTCCCTTAGGCTAAAACCATCTTGGATATAGAATCCTAGGGGATGCTTACTTCCTGGTAGAACATCCACATCTATGATTGAAGACACAGGTCTGAAGTCTTAGGGCATAGCAATGACTGGACATAACCTTTTTCTGTGGTTGACAAAACCACAGAAAGAGAGATTTTTTGTTTTTTTGAGACGGAGTCTCTCTCTGTCACCCAGGCTGGAGTGCAGTGGCTCGATCTCAGCTCACTGCAAGGTCCGCCTCCCAGGTTCACGCCATTCTCCTGCCTCAGCCTCACGAGTAGCTGGGACTACAGGCGCCCTCCACCACGCCTGGCTAATCTTTTGTATTTTTAGTAGAGACGGGGTTTCACCGTGTTAACCAGGATGGTCTTGATCTCCTGACCTCGTGATCTGCACGCCTCAGCCTCCCAAAGTGCTTGGGTTACAGGCGTGAGTCACTGCGCCCGGCCAGAAAGAGAGATTTTAAGTGACAATATTATTAAAGACATTCTGGAGAAAAAGATCACCTATAATCCCGTCACCTTAACATTTTCCCGATTTATTTAATATTACTTTCCGAGTCTTGTCTATAAGTATACATTTTCACACAGTGGCAGTCTGGCATGCATTCTACCTTATATCATTTTCCCCATTAAAATAGCCTTTGTTCTATGTATTTGAAAACATTGGCCGGACGCAGTGGCTCACGCCTGTAATCCCAGCACTTTGGGAGGCCGAGGCGCGGATCACGAGGTCAGGAGATCGAGACCATCCTAGCTAATACGGTGAAACCCCGTCTTTACTAAAAATACAAAACATTAGCTGGGCGTGGTGGCACGCGCCTGTTGTCCCAGCTACTCGGAAGGCTGAGGCAGGAGAATCCCTTGAACCTGGGAGGCGGAGGTTGCAGTGAGCCGGGATTGAGCCACTGCCCTCCAGCCTGGGTGACAGAACAAGACTCTGTCTCAAAAAAGAAAACCTTAAGGCTGGGCACGGTGGCTCACGCCTGTAATCCCAGCACTTTGGGAGGCCGAGGCGGACGGAGCACCTGAGGTCAGGAGTTCAAGACCAGCCTGACCAACATAGAGAAATCCCGTCTCTACTAAAAATACAAAATTAGCCGGGTGTGGTGGCGGGCGCCTGTAATCCCAGTCATTCAGGAGGCTGAGGTGGGAGAATCACTTGAGCCCGAGAGGCAGAGGTTGCAGTGAGCCAAGATCCTGCCATTGCACTCCAGCCTGGGCAACAAGAGAAACTCCGTCTCAAAAAAAAAAAGAAAACCCTAATAATAATTTTTTAAAAAAGCAACTGGGCACAGTGGTTCATGCCTGTAATCCCAGCACTTTGGAAGGTCGAGGCAGGTGGATCACCTGAGGTCAGCAGTTCAAGACCAGCCTGGCTAACATGTTGAAATCCTGTCTCTTCTAAAAATACAAAAATTAGCCAGGCGTGGTGGCGGGCACCTGTAATTCCAACTACTTGGGATACTGAGACAGGAGAATGGCTTGAACCTGGAAGGCGGAGGTTGCAGTGACCTGAGATCATGCCATTTCACTCCAGCCTGGGCAACAAGAGCAAAAAAATCTGTCTCAAAAAAAAAAAAAAAAAAAGGAGAAATAGAAACTTTTGTGTCATCTACAGACACCAGGGTTTTGTATGTGCCTTTGTCTCTGTATCCCCCACCTCCGCATTCCCACATTCTCGCTAGACTAGCTGTCAACCTCCTCTCCTTGGCACCTCCTGGTGGCTCTCTTTACACAGTTGACTGGACTAAATGTCTGTACGTACATGTATACTGTAAAACCTTACATATTACCATTGTAGAATCTCCCAAACCCTTCATTTAAACATGCACCATTGCTTGCTGGTCCTTTTTGTCCCATTTTTTGCTTCCATAGTGCTATTTTCCCAACTACCGTTACCCTTAAGATTCCTGACTGCCCAGCCCCTTTATACCAAAAGCTTTCTTTGACATTTTTCTCTTTCCATGCCTTCCTGCCTTTCCACATACCCAGTACAAAGCCTGAAGATGCTTTCACAGAGAAGCCTTAAATTATCCCAGCATACTTTATTGCACCCACACCTTTTCACTTCAAAAACCTTTTTGTCACCCTTGTCCAATATTCGTACCCTATTTTCTTCTATATTCTCAATTCTTCTGCTCCATATTTACTTGTTTTCTGTGGTATCATTTTCCCCTCCTCCATTTCACTTAGATCCTATATTTTTTTTACCCTATCTTATCCTTTTTGTTTGGTGCCTTCCTCCAAAGCCAAGGTTTCTGTCGTTCATCAGTCATCCTTCCACCTTTCACTCTTAAACTCTCTGGTAATTCTGTTTTTTCCTCCTTCTCAAAAAGCTCACACTCTGCTAATGTGTATATATTGTTCACTTGAGTGCTTCTAAATAAATATTTACTTTTCAAAAGAGTGAAATCTGAACTATTAGCATGGAAACAGCCTCTGGGAAGACAAGATCTCCTCTCAAAAGCTTCAAATTGAGATTCTCCTGCTCATGTTGAATGATGGTTTTATCTAATATTTTCTGAAATAGGGTGACTACTTGAACTACACAAAATTGTGAAATGAGAATATCTTTGATTTTATACTTTGTTTTTTCTTTTTTTGAGATGAAGTCTTACTCTGTCACCTAGGCTGGAGTGCAGTGGCACAATCTCGGCTCATTGCAACCTCTGCCTCCCAGGTTCAGGTGATTCTCGTCCCTTGGCCTCCCGAGTAGCTGGGATTACAGGCGTGTGCCACCATGCCTGGCTAATTTTTGCATTTTTTGGTAGAGATGGGGTTTCACCATGTTGGCCAGGCTGGTCTTGAACTCCTGACCTCAAGTGATCCACCCACCTTAGCCTCCCAAAGTGTTGGGATTACAGGCATGAGCCACTGTGCCTGACCACTTACATCTATTTTGATTGACTTGAAATAAAATTTAACACCCCAGGGAAGGCAATTCTCATGTGTTTTGAATTATACTGAGCATTAATTCTTCAGGATAATTATAGACTTGGAAATGTTTAATCCAGTCTCCTAGTCCATGCTGAAGCTCCTTTAAGTGATAGGAGGAACTCATAATCTACAAAGCAACCCAATCCATTTGTTGCTATATCAATTGTTATAAAGCTCATCCTTGGGTTAAAATCAGCTGTTTATAGTTGTATTTAATGACCTTAATTCTGCCCTCAAGCTATACAAAATGTGGATCTCTTTTCTACATGATAACCTTTTAGATATCAGTCTATCCTCCCTACCCTTCCCCTCACAATTTTTCCACCCTTTGCGATAAATATCCTTTGCTATTCTATTTCTCATATGATACCATTTTTATCATCCCAATTGCTCCCTAAGGACATTAAACTTTGTTAATGTCCCTTCCAAAATGTATTTGGAACTGGAAATAATATCCCTTGGTAGCTGAATTGGATCTGGATGTTGCACATCTGGACACTAATGCAGCCTGAAGTTGCTGTAAGTTTTTTAGTCAACTTGTAATGTTGGCTCATGATGAATTTGTAATTAATTAAAATTCCAAGGTTTAATCTGGAGGATTGCCTTTATGTGATTTTTTCTTAAACCAAGTCTCCATTTTCTTTTACTTATGCAACAGATTTTTTTTTTTTTTTTTTTGAGACGCTCGCTCTGTCACCCAGGCTGGGGTGCAGTGGCACAATCTCAGCTCACTGCAACCTCCACCTCCTGGGTTCAAGCAATTCTCCTGCCTCAGCCTCCCGAGTAGCTGCGATTATAGGAGTCTGCCACCACGCCTGGCTAATTTTCTTTGTTTCTTTTTTTTTTTTTTTTTTAAGTAGAGATGGGGTTTCTCCATGTTGGTCAGGCTGGTCTTGAACTTCTGACCTCAGGTGACCCACCCTCCTTGGCCTCACAAAGTCCCGGGATTATAGGCATGAGCCATTGCACCCGGCCCTTTTTTTTTTCTTTCTTTTTTTGAGATGGAGCCTCACTCTGTCACCCAGGATGGAGTGCAGTGACATGATCTTGGCTCACTGCAACCTCCGCTGCCCGGGTTCAAGGGATTCTTCTGTCTCAGCCTCCCGAGTAGCTGGGATTACAGGTACCTGCCACCACGCCTGGCTAATTTTTGTATTTTTAGTAGAGATAGGGGTTTCACCATGTTGGCCAGGCTGGTCTCAAACTCCTGACCTCAAGTTATCCGGCTGCCTTGGCCTCCCAAAGTGCTGAGATTATAGGCATGAGTCACCGCACCCGGCCTATGCACCAGATATTTTTAAAAAACCAGATGTAAGACTTTACACTTACCCCTATTAAATGTTATCTCATTAGCCTATCAGGTAGCTTTGGTTTTTTACTTTTATTTTATTTATTTATTTATTTTTTTGAGACAAGAGTTTCGCTCTTGTTGCCCAGGCTGGAATGCAATGGTGCGATCTCCGCTCACTGCAACCTCCGCCTCCTGGGTTCAAGTGATTCTCCTGCCTCAGCCTCCCAAGTAGCTGGGATTACAGGCATGTGCCACCACACCTGGCTAATTTTGTGTTTTTTATTTTTTTTTTTATTTTTATTTTTATTTTTTTTTTTTTGAGACGGAGTCTCGCTCTGCCGCCCAGGCTGGAGTGCAGTGGCCGGATCTCAGCTCACTGCAAGCTCCGCCTCCCGGGTTCACGCCATTCTCCTGCCTCAGCCTCCCGAGTAGTTGGGACTACAGGCGCCCGCCACCGCGCCCGACTAGTTTTTTGTATTTTTTTTAGTAGAGACGGGGTTTCACCGTGTTAGCCAGGATGGTCTCGATCTCCTGACCTCGTGATCCGCCCGTCTCGGCCTCCCAAAGTGCTGGGATTACAGGCTTGAGCCACCGCGCCCGGCAAATTTTGTGTTTTTTAGTAGAGACGGTTTCACCATGTTGGTCTAGCTGGTCTCGAACTCCCGACCTCAGGTGATTTGCCCACCTTGGCTTCCCAAAGTGCTGGGATTACAGGCGTGAGCCACTATGACCGGCTGGTTTTTTTTCTTAAGACTAGTCAAGTGCAGAGTGAGAAGAGGGAAAAGAGTAGAACAAGGGGTTTGATCAGCCTTGGTTTCTTTGAATCTTGATTTTTGTCATTCGGTTTATTATGCTGATTCAACAGAGGGCCTTGAAGCTAATGTTGGAATGTTTTCAGACATCTAGGAAATGATAATTCATCAAAAGTCATGGAGACTATTCCAAAAGTTTTATGCAGATATAACTCAGCTGTTGAGGTATGAGTTAATACCACTATAAGTTGACATGGCCAGGAAAGACAAGTCCATTGCCAGCTTGCTTTGTGTTGAACATTACTCCAAAAGAGATTAAATTCTAAGACATATTGTGTCAACATAAAGGCAAAAGAGCTGGCTAATTCTTCTCAAGAAATCAATGGCTCGACCTTTTGGCTCATGCCTGTAATCCCAGCATTTTGGGAGGCCGAGGCGGGGGATCACCTGAGGTCGGGAGTTCAAGACCAACCTGACCAACCTGGAGAAACCCCGTCTCTGCTAAAAAATACAAAATTAGCTGGGCATGGTGGTGCATGTCTGTAATCCCAGCTACTTGAGAGGTTGAGGCAGGAGAATCGCTTGAACCCAGGAGGCAGAGGTTGCAGTGAGCCAAGATCACGCCATTGCACTCCAGCCGGGGCAACAAGAACAAAACTCCATCTCAAAAAAAAAAAAAAAATCAATTAATGCACATATAATATAGAGACAGAGTCCTTGTTACCATTATTTTGCCTTTGACAAGTTTATATTGAGCACATTATCAGGCAATGTGGGAGATTCTGGAGAACCAGGTTTGCCTCATAGCTAGGGTTACCATATGCTCTAGTTTGCCTGGGGCAACCCTGATTTATGCCTGTTGTCCCAGTGTGATTATTGCTAGTGTGATTTTTCACTTTGAGAAGTGTCCAGGTTTGGAAGATAAATTATCTTGCTATCCTTCTCATAACCTAATGGGTTCTCTTTAGTATTTTATCTGGGTTAAAATTACACAGCTGTAATTTGGCAGCTCTAATAAGACTGCAACAATACTTATCTTCCATTTGAACAGATTGTTACTTGACCAAGGGGAAGTTTTGTTTTTTTTTTTTTTTTGAGGCGGAGTCTCGCTCTGCCGCCCAGGATGGAGTGCAGTGTTGCGATCTCGGCTCACTGCAAGCTCGGCCTCCTGGGTTCACGCCATTCTCCTGCCTCAGCCTCCCCAGCAGCTGGGACTATAGGCGCCCACAACCACGCCCGGCTAATTTTTTGTATTTTTAGGTGAGACGGGGTTTCACCCTGTTAGCCAGGATGGTCTCAATCTCCTGACCTCGTGATCCGCCCGCCTCGGCCTCCCAAAGTGCTGGGATTACAGGCATGAGCCACTGCGCCTGGCTACCAACGGCAGTTAATAGCAAAAGTAACTGCAGGGCACATGTATGTCATGGGCAAAAAAAAAAAAAAAAAAAAGCAATTAAGGTTTGCAGGTACTTAGAGTTTCTCCTGAGCCACTCTCTAGAGGGCAGTGTTACATATATATCTGTAATTATCCAGTTACAACAAAAAAGGGGATCTGGTTCATGCATGAAAATCAGAAATATTTCATACTCTTAAAGAACACATTGGAACCAATATTATGATTAAAACATATTTTGCTAAGCAAAGAAATATTAAAATTAATTCATTAACATTCTGAACATTTTTTAATTTGTAAAAACTGAACTTTGATGCCTTGAATATATAATGATTCATTATAACAATTACGCACAGACTTTAATAATCTGCATATTTTATGCTTCTTTCATGTTTTTCCTAATTAATGATTTGACATGGTTAATAATTATAATATATTCTGCATCACAGTTTACATATTTATGTAAAATAATCATTTAAAAATTATTAGTTTTATGCTGCCTGCTTAAATATTACTTTCCTCAAAAAGAGAAAACAAAAATGCTAGATTTTACTTTATGACTTGAATGATGTAATGTTAAACCCTAGTATTTAGAATTAGAATGTTTCTTAGCAGTTGTGTAGTTATTTTTATGTCATAAGTGATAATTTGTTAGCTCCTATAACAAAAGTCTATTGCTTGTGTTTCACATTTTGGATTTCCTAATATAATGTTCTCTTTTTAGAAAAGGTGGACAAGTCCTATTTTCAAGAGAAGATGACTTTTAACAGTTTTGAAGGATCTAAAACTTGTGTACCTGCAGACATCAATAAGGAAGAAGAATTTGTAGAAGAGTTTAATAGATTAAAAACTTTTGCAGATTTTCCAAGTAGTAGTCCTGTTTCAGCATCAACACTGGCACGAGCAGGGTTTCTTTATACTGGTGAAGGAGATACCGTGCGGTGCTTTAGTTGTCATGCAGCTGTAGATAGATGGCAATATGGAGACTCAGCAGTTGGAAGACACAGGAAAGTATCCCCAAATTGCAGATTTATCAATGGCTTTTATTTTGAAAATAGTGCCATGCAGTCTACAAATTCTGGTATCCAGAATGGTCAGCACAAAGTCGAAAACTATCTGGGAAGCAGAAATCATTTTGCCTTAGACAGGCCATCTGAGACACATGCAGACTATCTTTTGAGAACTGGGCAGGTTGTAGATATATCAGACACCATATACCCGAGGAACCCTGCCATGTATAGTGAAGAAGCTAGATTAAAGTCCTTTCAGAACTGGCCAGACTATGCTCACCTAACCCCAAGAGAGTTAGCAAGTGCTGGACTCTACTACACAGGTATTGGTGACCAAGTGCAGTGCTTTTGTTGTGGTGGAAAACTGAAAAATTGGGAACCTTGTGATCGTGCCTGGTCAGAACACAGGCGACACTTTCCTAATTGCTTCTTTGTTTTGGGCCGGAATCTTAATATTCGAAGTGAATCTGATGCTGTGAGTTCTGATAGGAATTTCCCAAATTCAACAAATCTTCCAAGAAATCCATCCATGGCAGATTATGAAGCACGGATCATTACTTTTGGGACATGGATATACTCAGTTAACAAGGAGCAGCTTGCAAGAGCTGGATTTTATGCTTTAGGTAAACTTTATTATAAAACCAATAAATAGCTTCCCAACTTTGCCAGGGCTCGTAAAAAGTAAATAGATGCCCTTAGCCCCCTGAACTGGTAAATATTTAGGTATAACTTGGCACGATTATATATATATCCGTATTATTCTGTGAACTCTTATGTTGAACCTGTAATGTAACTACTGAATTTATGTGAAAAAGACTACCATATTATGAGTCATGCTTCTCTTCATGTAATTGTTTTTAGGAAGTAGATAACTTGCAAAAGATGGTAGCATCCCCAATAGCAAAATGGGTCTAATAGTAATATTAACCATCATTTATTGAGCACTTACTGTAAGTAAATACATATACCTCATGCATTTTCTCTAAACTTCACAATAACTTCTTTTTGTTGTTTTTTTTTTTTTGTTTGTTTTTTGAGACGGAGTTTCGCTCTTGTCCAGGCTGGAGTGCAATAGCGAGATTTAGGCTCGCTGCAACCTCTGCCTCCTGGGTTCAAGCGATTCTCCTGCCTTGGCCTCCTGAGTGACTGGGATTACAGGCATGTGCTACCACGCCTGGCTAATTTTGTATTTTTAGTAGAGACAGGGTTTCTCCCTGTTGGTCAAGCTGGTCTCAAATTCCTGACCTCAGGTGATCCACCTGCCTTGGCCTCCCAAAGTGCTGGGATTACAGGTGCATGTGCCACGTCTGGCTAATTTTTGTACTTTTAGTAGAGACGGGGTTTCACCATGGCCAGGCTGGTCTCGAACTCCTGACCTTGTGATCCACCCACCTTGGCCTCCCAAAGTGCTGGGATTACAGGCATGAGCCACCGCGCTCGGCCATATGAGTGCTTTCAAATGGACTGTGGTAGATATGTCAGGAAGGGCCATTGGAGTGATTGCTTCTAAAGATATTTTTTTTAATTATACCATTATATATTTGACCCATTTATTTTAAGATTGAATAATGCCTATAAAATATTGGTTATTTCAAAAGATTTTATTTATGTACCATCATATAGTAATCTTGAAGGTTTGTTTAGTGTCATGTTGCTATAAACTTAGAGAAACTTGTCTCATAATTTCATTATGTAGAACTTTAATGTTACTAATACTTGGAACATAACATCAGTTTTAAAGTTTCACAGTTTGAAACAGTAAGTACAATATTGGTGGCCCAAATAACATACTAAAAAGACAGTATGGCTGGGCTCAGTGGCTCACGCCTGTAATCCCAGCACTTTGGGAGGCTGAGGTGGGTGGATCACCTGAGGTCAGGAGCTCAAGACCAGCCTGGCCAACATGGCGAAACCCCGTCTCTACTAAAAATACAAAAATTACCTGGACGTGGTGGCACGTGCCTGTAATCCCAGCTACTCGGGAGGCTAAGGCAGGAGAATCACTTGAACCCAGGAGGCAGAGGTTGCAGTGAGCTGAGATCAAGCCATTGCACTCCCGCCTGTGCAACAAGAGTAAAACTCCATCTCAGAAAAAAAATAGTAATAATAATAAATATGCCAGGCGCAGTGGCTCACGCCTGTAATCCCAGCACTTTGGGAGGCCGAGGCGGGTGGATCACTTGAGGTCAGGAGTTCAAGATCAGGCTGGCCAACATGGTGAAACCCCATCTCTACCAAAGATATAAAAAATTAGCCGGGTATGGTGGCGCATGCCTGTAATCCCAGCTACTTGAGAGGCTGAGGCAGGAGAATCGCTTGAACTCGGGAGGCAAAGGTTGCAGTGAGCCAAGACTGAGCCATTGCACTCCAGTCTGGGGAACAGAGCAAGACTCAGTCTCAAAATAAAATAAAAAATAACAATTTTAGTTTTTAACATAAAACTTGGCAGTTTTATTTTTGTCTTCTGTAAAAAATACCTCAGATTGAATCAGTGAATTTAGTGTGTATTTCTTCCTCAAAGGATAAAGATCATATCTGTTACTTAGATGTGAATTTGAATGTCTTGTTTTAAGCTGCGAGATTTTCATGTTTTTCAGATGTGCTTAATTTTTAGGTGTTAAATGAATATTTTTGTGTAAGCTTCTAATTGCACAAATACATATATTCCTGTGTGTTTTCGTAGGTGAAGGTGATAAAGTAAAGTGCTTTCACTGTGGAGGAGGGCTAACTGATTGGAAGCCCAGTGAAGACCCTTGGGAGCAACATGCTAAATGGTATCCAGGGTAAGATATTTAATTGTTCATTGTACAGGCAAGTTGGATAGCATGCAGTGGGAGGCTTGAATTACTTTTTACCTCAACTATTTTTGCCTTCACTATGGCTTGAAATTCATGCTAGGTTTATAAAAATGAGGAAGGTTTATAAGCCTTCTCTGATGACCAAAACATACACTGTTTATGTGTCATATCTATGACATTCAGAATATCCCATTTCTTTTTTTTTTTTTTTTTAACACAGAGTTTTACTCTCTTGCCTAGGCTGGAGTGCAGTGGTGCAGTCTTGGCTCACTGCATGCTCCGCCTCCCAGGTTCAAGCGATTTTTGTGCCTCAGCCTCTTGAGTAGCTGGAATTACAGGCACCCGCCACTGCCACCATGCCTGGCTAATTTTTTTTTTTTTTTTTTTTTTTTGATATGGAGTCTTACTCTGTTGCCAGGCTGGAATGCAGTGGTGCGATTTTGGCTCACTGCAACCTCCGCCTCCCGGGTTCAAGCGATTCTCCTGCCTCAGCCTCCCGAGTAGCTGGGACTACAGGTAAGTGCCACCATGCCCAGCTAATTTTTTGTATTTTTAGTAGAGACAGGGCTTCACCATGTTGGCCAGGATGGTCTTGATCTCCTGACCTTGTGATCCGCCCACCTCGGCCTCCCAAAGTGCTGGGATTCTGGCTGATTTTTGTATTTTTTAGTAAAGACAGGGTATCACCATGTTGGCCAGGCTGATCTTGAACTCCTGACCTCAGATGATTGGCCTGCCTCGGCCTCCCAAAGTGCTGGGATTACAGGTGTGAGCCACTGTGCCTGGCCTCTAGATTATCCCATTTCTTTTTCTTTTTTTTTTTTTTTGAAACAAGAGTTTTGCTCTTGTCGCCCAGGCTGGAGTACAGTAGTGCTATCTCAGCTCACTGCAATCTCTGCCTCCTGGGTTCAAGTGATTCTCCTGCCTCAGCCTCCCGAATAGCTGGGATTACAGGTACCCGCCACCACGCCCGGCTGATTTTTTGTATTTTTAGTAGAGACGGGGTTTCACCATGTTGGTCAGGCTGGTCTTGAACTCCCAACCTCAGGTTATCCACCCACCTCAGCCTCCCAAAGTGCTGGGTTTACAAGCATGAGCCACCGTGCTTGGCCTCTAGATTATCCAATTTTTAAATACAAATTAGAAAATGTGTGCTTTTTTATTGTTGGAAGTAGGCTCTTTTATGATCAGCATGAGAGCCCATATTGCCAAGGAGATTCCTTAAGAAGTCATCATACCCCTAGGAAATATTAGTGTATCTCATTATCTCTATGACATACAATTGTTCACATTTTGAGATCTCTGGTTGGGGTGTGGTGGCTCACGCCTGTAATCCCAGCACTTTGGGAGGATGAGGCGGGTGGATTGCTGGAGCCCAAGAGTTCGAGACCAGCCTGGGCAACATAGTGAGACCCTGTCTCTACAAAAAAATATGAAAAACAATTAGCCAGTCATGGTGGCACACACCTGTAGTTCCAGTTACTCATGAGACTGAGGTAAGAGGATCACTTGAGCTGGGGAGGCAGAGGTTGTAGTGAGCTGACGCCACTGCACTTGGTGCCACTGCACTCCAGCCTGGGCAACAGAGTGAGACCCTGTCTCAAAAAAAAAAAAAAAAAAGAAAACAAACAAACAAAAAAAACAGCCGGGCATGGTGGCTTATGCCTGTAATCCCAGCACTTTGGGAGGCCAAGGTGGGTGGATCACCTGAGGTCGGGGGTTTGAGACCAGCCTGAACAACATGGAGAAACCCTGTCTCTACTAAAAATACAAAATTAGCCGAGCGTGGTAGCGCATGCCTGTAATCCCAGGTATTGGGGAGGCAGAGGTTGCAGTGAGCCGAGATCGTGCCATTGCACTCCAGCCTGGGCAACAAGAGTGAAGCTCCGTCTCAAAAAAATAAAAATAAAAACCCAAACTTCAGAGCGATCATTTGAAAAGAAATCTTAGCCTTAAACAGCTTTAAAAATAAATATTGAAAAGCCTAAAGAATTCCATTTAAATGGGCAATTGTTTAATTCTTTAAATAAAACCTGTTAAGATGGGCGTGGTGGCTCATGCCTACAATCCCAGCACTTTGGGAGACTGAGGCAGGCAGATCACTTGAGGTGAGGAGTTTGAGAACAGCCTGGCCAATATGGTGAAACCCTGTCTCTACTGAAAATACAAAAATTAGCTGGGCGTAGTGGTGCATGCCTGTAATCCCAGCTACTCAGGAGGCTAAGGCAGGAGAATCGCTTGAACCCCGGGAGGCGGATGTTGCGGTGAGCCAAGATCGTGCCACTGCACTCCAACCTGGGTGACAGAGCGAGACTCTGTCTCAAAAAAAAAAAAAAAGTCAAGGTGCTAATTTAATAACTTGTTTTAGAAAGTTCTCAAGTTGATATTTTTTGCTCTACTAACATTAGCATAGGTAACATAACAAAGGGAACTTTTTTAACCTTAAAATGACAGTGGGATAGGGATTTGGGTAACATTTTACTTTGTGGCTCCTTAGAAGTACTGAAAAGCAAGTTAATGGAATTAATAGAATTAATATGATGGAGATTATATCTTTGCTTGTACTTCACTAATTTATCAGCTACTAAAGTTTAACCTTTTAATTGTTTAGGTGTAAATATCTGTTAGAACAGAAGGGACAAGAATATATAAACAATATTCATTTAACCCATTCACTTGAGGAGTGTCTGGTAAGTCTCATTATATAATTTATATTTTCAAATTTATATTTCAAATTATATTTTCATTATGTAATTTATATTATATCATTTGTTTATAGTTATTTCTTCATGCAAAATTCTCAGTATAGTATTATAAATCAATATATGTATACATTACATGAAAACACAAATTTTAAGTTAAAAACAAAATAATAAATGTATGATGGGCTTTAAGAGTGAGAGCTAGCCAGGCACAGTGTTTCACACCTGTAATTCTAACATTTTGAGAGGCCAAGGCGAGAGGATCACTTGAGCCCAGGAGTTTGAGATCAGCCTAGACAACATAGTGAGACCCTGTCTCTACAAAAAATTTTAAAAACCAATTAGCCAGACTTGTGGTACATGCCTGTAGTCCCAGCTACTTGGGAGGCTGAGGCAGGAGGATCGCTTGAGCTCAAAAGGTCAGAGGATTCAGTGAGCCATGTTCATTCCACTGTACTCCTGCCTGAGTGAGAAAGGGAAACCCTCTCTCTTAAAAAAAAAAAAAAAAAGAGAGAGAGAGCCTAAAAAGTGTTTCTTATTCTTTACCTGAAGTAAATTTGTGAAAAGATAATCAGGATGAACTGATTTAAATATCACTGTAGGCAAAAATGGGCTTGAAGAACTAAAATATTAAAAGTCCCTTAGCCTTCTGAAATTAGATCTTCGTATAATGTGCTTTGTACTCAAAAGTAGCTTTAAACTTTTTGCAGACATTATTTAAAATCTTAAAAATATATCTAAATTGATAGGATGGGTGCTGGGTGCAGCGGCTCACACCTGTAATCCCAGCACTTTGGGAGGCTGAGGCGGATGAATCACCTGAGGTCAGGAGTTCGAGACCAGCTTGGCCAACATCATGAAACCCCGTCTCTACTAAAAATACAAAAAATTAGCCAGGCACGATGGCGCGCGCCTGTAATCTCAGCTACTGGGGAGACTGGGGCAGGAGAATTGCTTGAACCTGGGAGGCTGAGGTTACAGTGAGCTGAGATTGTGCCACTGCACTCCAGCCTGAGCAACAAGAGTGACACTCCGTCTCAAAAATAAAAAAAAAATAAATAAACAAATAAATAAATAAATTGATAGGATGAACTGAGGTGGCCAAGGCATCAGTAATAGGTGGAAAGAACCCTGGACTAAAATGGGAGACTAGAGTTCCCCCAGTGACTCTACCCTGAAGTCATTCGTTCTCCCTGGGCCTCAACTTCTTGTTTGTAAAATGAAGGGATTAGATTAGATATCTTTTTTTTTTTTTTTTTTTTTTGAGACGGAGTCTCGCTCTGCCGCCCAGGCTGGAGTGCAGTGGCCGGATCTCAGCTCACTGCAAGCTCCGCCTCCCGGGTTCACGCCATTCTCTGGCCTCAGCCTTCCGAGTAGCTGGGACTACAGGCGCTGCCACCTCGCCCGGCTATTTTTTGTATTTCTTAGTAGAGACGGGGTTTCACCGTGTTAGCCAGGATGGTCTCGATCTCCTGACCTCGTGATCCGCCCGTCTCGGCCTCCCAAAGTGCTGGGATTACAGGCTTGAGCCACCGCGCCCGGCCTAGATTAGATATCTTATAACTTCCTTCTAGCTCCATCAGGCTATGCCTCTTGTGAATATTCATATATTGAATTGAAATAAAGCCAATTTATTTTAAATTTATGATTAATTTAACTTTTCAAATGGAAATGATTGCCTCTACCAAAAATAATTCTAACTTACAATTCCTATTTCTGTTACAGGTAAGAACTACTGAGAAAACACCATCACTAACTAGAAGAATTGGTAAATATGCTTGTTAAATTAACTATCCTTTTAATTTAACTGCTAATTTATCATACTTGTTATTTATGGGGTAGAAAGATAAGCATGTTCTTCCAAGGTCACCATGATATATTTATTTGAGATGACGTTACTATAAATTTAAGAATTTAGGCGGCTGGGCGTGGTGGCTCACGCCTGTAATCCCAGCGCTTTGGGAGGCCGAGGTAGGCGAATCACAACGTCAGGAGATCGAGACCATCCTGGCTAACATGGTGAAACTCCGTCTCTACTAAAAATTTTTTAAAAAAATTAGCTGGATGTGGTGGCGCACACCTGTAGTCCCAGGTACTTGGGAGGCTGAGGCAGGAGAATCGCTTGAACCCGGGAGGTGGAGGTTGCAGTGAGCCAAGATCGTGCCACTGCACTCAAGCCTGGCAACAGAGCGAGATTCCATCTCCAAAAACAAAAACAAAAGCAAAAAATAATTTAATAAAGTACTTATAAATTGCAGTCAGAGGCTGGGTGCAGTGGCTGACACCTGTAATCCCAGCACTTTGGGAGGCCGAGGAGTTCAAGACCATCCTAGCCAACATGGCGAAACCCTAAAAATACAAAAATTAGCTGGGCGTGATAGTGTGCGCCTGTAGTCCCAGCTACTCGGAAGGCTGAGGCAGGATAATCACTTGAACCTGGGCGGTGGAGGTTGCAGTCAGCTGAGATCATGTCAGTGCACCCTAGCCTGGGCAACAGGGCAAGACTCCATCTCAAAAAGAAAAGAAAAAAAATCAGTCAGACGTGTCTGTATTAAAAATGTTAGTAGGCCATCAGATAGTTTTTCCAAGTTCAGGAGGAACACTGATAGGCTACCTCATTGCCATTTCTGCTAAAATCACAAGAGAAAGGGTGAAGTGTCTTTTTGTACCTAGGGTTCCTTAAGTAAGCCAGAATTATTTCACTTTTCTACTGGTGTGCCATTACCATGATAAGCCCTAACCCATCTGCTTCTTTATCCCATACTGTCATTGTACCTTCCCCAGCTTCTTCACAGAGGTGTAAGATTTGTTTTGTTTACCTCCTGTTACTTCATGGAGAAGTAGAGGTTTTAAAACTCAAAAAGTGGGCAGAGAAAGATATTATGCTAAGGAAGGAAGATAATTGTTATCCCCACTTTTCAGATGAAGAAACAGTCGGAGAGGTTAAGTGACTTGTGCACAGTCACATTACAAATCATTAGTGGAACTAGGACGGCAAGCAAGGTCTTCTGAATCCTACATCACACTGCAGATCTCATTTTCAACTTAGGCATCATATTTCAAAAGTAGTAGAAAGTTTAATTTAGAGTATGTCTACTGATTCCCCACTTCCTAAATTGGTAGCATCATCTATTTAGTATCTTAAGAATTACAAGGGGCTGGGTGCGGTGGCTCACTCCTGTAATCCCAGCACTTTGGGAGGCTGAGGCAGGTGGATCACCTGAGGTCAGGAGTTCGAGACCAGACTGACCAACTTGGCAAAACTCCATCTCTATTAAAAATACAAAGTTAGCCGGGCTTGGTGGTGCATGCCTGTACTTGGGAGGCTGAGACAGGAGAATTGCTTGAATCCAGGAGGCGGTGGTTGCAGTTAGCCGAGATCGCACCATTGCACTCCAACCTGGGCAACAAGAGCGAAAACTCCGTCTCAAAAAAAAAAAAGAATAGAATTATAATGCAAGACAGTAATGTATAGGTATTCCTAAGTATTCTTGAGAGGGAGAGCTAGTTTAATATTATTTGATATGGGTTTTGTAATGGGCATAAACAATACAACCTAAGAAATCATTTAGTCTAGCCTATATTGTTAAAGTTACTAAGAAACAAAGATACTATAGCAGTTTCTTTTTTTTTTTTTTTTTGAGACGTAGTCTCACTGTGTTGCCTGGACTAGAGTGCAGTGGCTATTCATAGGCATGATCATAGCTCATTGCAGCCTCAAACTCCTGGGCTCAAGTCATCCTCCTGTCTCAGCCTCCTGAGTAGCTAGAACTACAGATGTGTGCCACCACATCCAGCTTCTATAACATTTCTTGATAATATTCTATGGTATTTAATCATTGTTACGATGCATATTAATCTTTTTATGACTGATGAGACTCTGGTTTAGGGTTAACGTTTTAAAATTGAAATATAATTCACGGCCGGGCGCGGTGGCTCAAGCCTGTAATCCCAGCACTTTGGGAGGCCGAGACGGGTGGATCACGAGGTCAGGAGATCGAGACCATCCTGGCTAACATGGTGAAACCCCGTCTCTACTAAAAAAATAACAAAAAACTAGCCGGGCGATGTGGCGGACGCCTGTAGTCCCAGCTACTCGGGAGGCTGAGGCAGGAGAATGGCGTGAACCCGGGAGGCGGAGCTTGCAGTGAGCTGAGATCCGGCCACTGCACTCCAGCCTGGGCGACAACGCGAGACTCCGTCTCAAAAAAAAAAAAAAAAAAAAAAAAAAAAGAAATATAATTCACATATAAATTTCATCCTATAAAGTGTACAATTTAGGGTTTTTTTAGTATATTCACAAGGTTGGGCAACCATTACTACTCTTTTTGTTATATATAAAAAATAATAAATTCAGCTGGGTGCGGTGGCTCACTCTTGTAATCCCAGCACTTTGGGAGGCCGAGGTGGGCAGATCACTTGAGGTCAGGAGTTCAAGACCAGCCTGGCCAACATGGTGAATCCCCATCTGTACTAAAAATACAAAAATTGCCAGGTGCAGTGGCTCACGCCTGTAATCCCAGCACTTTGGGAGGCCGAGGCAGGTGGATCACCTGAGGTCTGGAGTTCGAGAACAGCCTGGCCAACATGGTGAAACTCCATCTCTACTAAAAATACAAAATTAGCTGAGCATGGTGCTGCACACCTGTAATCCCAGCTACTCAGGAGTCTGAGGCAGGAGAATTGCTTGAACCTGGGAGGCAGCGGGTTGCAGTGAGCTGAGACCACGCCATTGCACTCCAGCCTGGGCAAAAAGGAGCAAAACTCTGCCTCAAAAAAAAGAAAAATACAAAAATTACTGGGGCGTGGTGGCACACACCTGTAGTCCCAGCTACTCGGGAGGCTGAGACATAAAAATTGCTTGAACCTGGGAGGCGGAGGTTTCTGTGAGCTGAGATCGTGCTACTGCACTCCAGCCTGGGTGATGGACCGAGATTCTATCTCAAAAATAAGTAAATAAATAAATAAAACATAAATTCAGCTCCATGACTACTCCTGCAGAGCAGGGCTCCTCCCTACGCAGTGAGTGGCATTACTACTATTTAATTGCAGAACACTGTCATTACCCCAACAAGAAACTCCATACTCACCCATCAACAGTCATTCTCCATTGCCCACCCTACCCCTAGGCCAAGGCAAACAGTAATCTACTTTCTGTCTCTATGGTTTTGCCTATTTTGGACATTTAATATAAATGGAATAATGTAATATGTGTCTTCAAGGTGCATCCATGTTGTAGCATATATGAGTATTTCATTCTTTTTTATTGTAGAAAAAGAGTCCATTATATAAATAATACCACATTTTGTTTATCCATTTCTCAGTTGACATTTGGCTTGTTTCTACTTTTTGACTATTATGAATGATGGTTCTACGGACATTTACGTATAAAAGTTTTTGTATAGACATGTTATATACCCAATTCTCTTGGGTATATATCCAGGGATGGAATTGCTGGGTCATGTGGTTATTCTATATTTAACCTTTTGATAAACTACCAGACAGATTTCCAAAGTGACTGCACCCTTTGACTTTCCTACCAGCAGTGTATGAGGATTTCATTTTCTCTACATTCATTATCTGTCTTATTTATCACAGCCATTCTAGTGGATGTGACATGGTATCTCATTGTGGTTTTGTTTTGCATTTCCCTGATGATTAATGATATTGAGCATCTTTTCACGTGCTTATTGTCCATTTGTAAATCTTTGTAGAAATGTCTGTTCATCTCCTTTGACTTTTTTTTTTTTTGAGATGGAATCTTGCTCTGTTCCCTAGGCTGGAGTGCAGTGGTACGATCTCGGCTCACTGCAACCTCTGCCTCCTGGGTTCAAGTGATCCTTCTGCCTCAGCCTCCCTAGTAGCTGGGATTACAGGTGCTCACCACCACACCAGGCTAATTTTTGCATTTTTAGTACGGATGGGGTTTTGCCATGTTAGCCAGGCTGGTCTTGAACTCCTGACCTCAGGTGATCTACCCACCTTGGCCTCCCAAAGTGCTGGGATTACAGGTGTGAGCCACCGTGCCTGGCCCATTTTTTATTTTCTTTTTTCTTTTTTTTTTGAGACAGGGTCTTGCTCAGTCACCCAGGCTGGAGTACAGTAGTACAGTCACGCTCACTGTGGCCTCGACCTCCCTGGCTCAAGCAATTCTGCTGCCTCAGTCTTCTGCGTAGCTGGGACTACAGGTGTGTGCCACCACACCCAGTTAATTTTTGTATTTTTTATAGAGAGAAAGTTTCGCCATTGTTGCCCTGGCTGGTCTCAAACTCCTGGAATTAAACAATCTGCCTCCCTCGGCCTCCCAAAGTGCTGGGATTACAGGTGTGATCCACTGTGCCCAGCCTTGACCATTTTTTATTTGGGTTGTCCTTCTTTTTCTACTGAACAGTCTAGGGAGATGGGTTATCTTTTTGTTATTGAGTTAAAAGAGATCATTATATATTACAGTTCTTTTTTTTGGCCTCTTTTACTTTCTAAATGAAGATTATAGTTATTTATATATATAAGTCCCTGTCAGATTTATGATTTGCAAGTATTTTCTCCCATTCCATGGGTTTCCTTTTTTTTTTTCCCCCAGGATGGAGTCTTGCTCTGTTGCCCAGTCTGGAGTGCAGTGGTGCGATCTCTGTTCATTGCAACCTCCGCCTCCTGGGCTCAAGCAATTCTGCCTCAGCCTCCCGAGTAGCTGGGATTACAGGTGTGCAGCACCATGGCTGGCTAATTTTTGTTGTTTTTTTTTAGTGGAGATGGGGTTTCACCATGTTGGCCAGGCTGGTCTCAAACTCCTGACCTCATGATCCACCCACCTCAGCCTCCCAAAGTGCTGGAATTACAGGCGTGAGCCACTGCACCTGGCCACCTTTTTCACTTTCTTGTTGGCATTCTTTGAAGCATAAACGTCTTTAATTTTTTTTTTTTTTTTTTTTTGAGATGGAGTTTTGCTCTTGTTACCCAGGCTAGAGTGCAATGGCACGATCTTGGCTTACCGCAACCTCTGCCTCCTAGGTTCAAGCAATTCTCCTGCCTCAGCCTCCTGAGTAGCTGGAATTACAGGCGTGCACCACCACGCCGGGCTAATTTTGTATTTTTAGTAGAGACAGGATTTCTCCATGTTGAGGCTGATCTCGAACTCCTGACCTCAGGTGATGCACCTGCCTCGGCCTTCCAAAGTGCTGGGATTACAGGCGTGAGCTGCTGCGCCCGGCCAAACGTTTTTAATTTTTATGAAATCCAATTTATCTGTTTTTTTGTGTGTGTTGCTCATGCTTTTAATGTCATATTTAAAAAACCATTGCCAGCCGGGCGCGGTGGCTCAAGCCTGTAATCCCAGCACTTTGGGAGGCCGAGACGGGCGGATCACGAGGTCAGCAGATCGAGACCATCCTGGCCGACACGGTGAAACCCCGTCTCTACTAAAAAGTACAGAAAACTAGCCGGGCGAGGTGGCGGGCGCCTGTAGTTCCAGCTACTCGGGAGGCTGAGGCAGGAGAATGGCGTAAACCCGGGAGGCGGAGCTTGCAGTGAGCTGAGATCCGGCCACTGCACTCCAGCCTGGGCGGCAGAGCGAGACTCCGTCTCAAAAAAAAAAAAAAAAAAAAAAAAACCATTGCCTAATCCAGGGTCACCAAGGTTTATACCTATGTTTTCTTCTAAGAGTTTTATGGTGTTATATCTTACATTCTGGTCTTTGATCCATTTTGAGTTAATTTTTGTATATGGTATGAGGTAGGGGTCCATGTCCTTCCTTTTTGTTTTTAGCAAGTTGAGTTTGAGATACCTGCAGGACATTGAAGTAGGAGGATAATAAAACCTGTATAAATGAGAGTAAGATGGTGCTGGTAGGGGAAGTGTCTGGAAAGACCTTTTTTTTTTTTTCTTTTGAGGCGGAGTCTCGCTCTATCACCCAGGCTGGAGTGCAGTGGCGCAATCTTGGCTCACTGCAACCTCCGCCTCCCGGGTTCAAGGGATTCTCCTGCATCAGCCTCCCGAGCAGCTGGGACTACAGGCACATGCTACTGCACCCAGCTAATTTTTTTTTTTTTTTTTTTTGAGACGGAGTCTCGCTCTGTCGCCCAGGCTGGGGTGCAGTGGCCGGATCTCAGCTCACTGCAAGCTCCGCCTCCCGGGTTTATGCCATTCTCCTGCCTCAGCCTCCCGAGTAGCTGGGATTACAGGCACCCGCCACCTCGCCCGGCTAGTTTTTTGTATTTTTTAGTAGAGACAGGGTTTCTTTTTTTTTTTTTTATACACAGAAAAAATTGTACTTTATTTTAGTTGCATCACATTTCTTGTACAGTGTCCACCTAGGCTTTTAATTACCTTTCTTTTTTATTTTCAATATATACATTATATACATTAATTTTAACATATACAATACATACATTCACCATAACATTAAAGCATTCATCTTCTTCACCATACAACCTTTTGATAAATCTCACTGTCTTCTGTAAGATAGCTTTTCTGTGGTCCAGTTGGAACTAGTTGCTTTCCAAGCCTACTGCTTATCTGTCATTCTGGAATTTCTTTTTTTTTTTTTTTTTAATTAATTTATTATTATAATACTGTAAGTTGTAGGGTACATGTGCATAACGTGCAGGTTTGTTACATATGTATACTTGTGCCTTGTTGGTGTGCTGCACCCATCAACTCGTCATTTACGAGACAGGGTTTCACCATGTTAGCCAGGATGGTCTCGATCTCCTGACCTCGTGATCCACCCGTCTCGGCCTCCCAAAGTGCTGGGATTACAGGCTTGAGCCACCGCGCCCGGCCGCTAATTTTTGTATTTTTAGTAGAGACAGGGTTTTTTTTGCCATGTTGGCCAGGCTGATCTTGAACTCCTGACCTCAGGTGATCCACCCACCTCGGCCTCCCAAGGTGCTGGGATTACAGGCGTGAGCCACTGCACCTGGCTGGAAAGACCATTTTTAAGAAGGGTCGATGAGGGATTGGAAGGGAACCACCAACATCTCATTAGATGGGCACAAGTAAAGGAGCAACAAAACAAACTGAAAATAAAAACAAGTCAAAGATAGAAGCAAGAAAGAGCAATGTATAGTTGCCCTCTGGACATTTCTACCTAGAATGCATCTCTAAAAACCACTCAGACTGAATCCCCAATCCTGCATTTTTTTCTCCTGTATTGGTTAATAGTACCACAGTTCACAAGGTTGCCCAGTAATTTATGTGTTCCTAAGCTCTTTGCTCTCTGTAATCCTTTTACATTTAATTAATCATCAAATTTGATGGATTCCACCTTCTTAATGTTGCTTCAGACTTTCCCACTTACTCTGCTCTAGTTCAGGCCCTTCCTTGTTTTTCATCTGGACAATTGTAGTAGTCTCCTAACTGGTCTTTTTTCTGTATTATAACCTCCCAACAGAGGTTTTCTTTTTTTTTCTTTTTTTCTTTTTTTTAGACGGAGTCTTGCTCGATCGCCCAGGCTAGAGTGCAGTGGCACGATCTCGGCTCACTGCAACCTCTGCCTCCCGGGTTCACGCCATTCTCCTGCCTCAGCCTTCCGAGTAGCCGGGACTACAGGCGCCCATCACTATGCTTGGCTAATTTTTTTTTGTATTTTTAGTAGAGACGGGGTTTCACTGTGTTAGGATGGTCTCGATCTCCTGACCTTGTGAACCGCCTGCCTCGGCCTCCCAAAGTGCTGGGATTACAAGTGTGAGCCACCATGCCTGGCCCAGAGTTGTGTTTTTTTTGTTTGTTTGTTTGTTTGTTTGTTTTGAGACTGAGTCTTTGGTCTGTCACCCAGGCTGGAGTGCGGTGGCGCTATCTTGGCTCACTGCAAGCTCCGCCTCCTGGGCTCACGCCATTCTCCTGCCTCAGCCTCCCGAGTAGCTGGGACTACAGGCGCCCGCTACCACGCCCAGCTAATTTTTTGTATTTTTAGTAGAGACGGGGTTTCACCGTGTTAGCCAGGATGGTCTCGATCTCCTGACCTTGTGATCCGCCCGTCTCGGCCTCCCAAAGTGCTGGGATTACAGGCGTGAGCCACCGCGCCCAGCAAGAGTTTTTTTTTTTTTATCAAAACACACATCTTAAGTTACTTTCCTACCGTAAAAATATATTTTGTTATTTACTATATATGTTCTTTATACTCGAATCTCTATATCTCTTCCTTTCCAGCCTCCTCTATTTATTTACTTATTTATTTATTTAGATAGCGTCTCGCTCTGTCGCCAAGGCTGGAGTGCCGTGGTGCAGTCTTGGCTCACTGCAGCCTTCGCCTCCCAGGCTCACAGTATCTTCCAGTCTTAGCCTGCAGAGTAGCTGGGACCACAGGTGTGTGCTGCCACACCCAGCTGATTTTTGTATTTTTTGCAGAGACAGGGTTTTGAACTCCTAGGCTCAAGCTATCTGCCCATCTTAGCCTCCTGAAATGCTGGGACTACAGATGTGAGCCACCATGCCCAGCCTTATGTTTTATTTTTATTTTTTAATAGAGACAGGGTCACACTTTGTTGACGAGGGTGGTTTCAAACAGCAGGCCTCAAAGAATCCCCCTGTCTTGGCCTCCCCAAAGTGCTGGGATTACAGGTATGAGCCACTGTACCTGGCCTCCTCTCTTTCAAAAAAACATTTATTGAGCTATAATATACATATAGTAGCCGGGTGTGGTGGCTCACGCCTGTAATTCCAGCACTTTGGGAGGTCGAGGAGGGTAGATCACAAGGTCAGGAATTTGAGACCAGCTTGGCCAATATAGTGAAACCCTGTCTCTACTAAAAATACAAAAAAGCCGGGTGTGGTGGTACATGTCTGTAATCCCAGCTACTCGAGAGGCTGAGGCAGAATTGCTTGAACCTGGGAGGCAGAGGTTGCAGTGAACCGAGATCACACCATTACACTCTGGCCTGGGTGACAGAGCGAGACTCTGTCTCAAAAAAAAAAAAAAAAAAAAAAAAATTATATATATATATGTATGTATGTATATATAATACACACACACACAGTAAAGTGCTTAAAGTACCCTAATCATAAGTTTTCTACTTGATGAATTTTAACGTATGTATGTTAAAATATATATTAAATAAAATATGTGTTAAATATATATTAAAATGTATCTGTTAAAATATATATATTTATCTGTGTAACTATCCTCCAGATTAAGACATAGAACATTTCCACAACCCTAGAAAGCTCTTTCATGCTCCTTCCCCATCAGTACGCACCCCCAAGTTACATTCTGGCTTCTATTACCATAGATTAATTTTGTTTATTACCATAGATTAGTTTTGGAGTTCTTATAAATGGACTCATGCAGTAGGTACTCTTGTGTCATAATGATGAATTATGATTCTGGTTTGCTCGTTATATCTGAGATTCATCCATATTGTCTGTGGCAATAGTTTTTTTTCTTGCTGTGTAGCTTATGAATATACCACACAATCTATTCACCTGATGATGGACATTTGAGTTGTTTCCAGTTTGGGGCTATTATAAATAACACTGCTATGAATATTCTTGTGCATATCTTTGGCAGAGATATACACTCATTTTTAATACCCAAGAGTGGAATTGATGAGTCAGAGGGTATAAGTGTCCTCTCTTAGCACTTCCCTACACATGCTGTGTTCCTACTTTGAGTATCATAAAAACAGGTTTCCATTGACTTTCTTGCTTTATCCAGTCCTACCCGCTCTACTACAGAAATGAGGTTTGAGAGCTAGGAAATTGACATGTTCAGGGTTATAGACTGGGATTTCCCTAATTTCCCATCATTTTCCCCAAATAATTGCTAGTGACTCAGTAACAACATCCACTCTTTAAGTACCTTAGGTTAATTGTTAAAGAGTACAGCTAGATTCAAAAAAGTTCAGATTTTTGAAGCACTTAACCTTTTTCTTGCCTGTTTTACCTTGCATCGTTTCAAACACTACAAAATACATACTCATTGTATTTACAATTAATTGTAAGATTCTGAAAGTGATTTTTCAGTGCCTGAATACTTCAAAAAATCTTCCCAAAGCAGCTTTGCTTTGCTGGTTTGTTTTTGTTCTTTTGCTTGCTGCTGAATTTTTTCATTTTAACTATATTTTGCTATTGAGTTGTGATAATGAAAGTAATTGTTTAAATTCTATGTTCTTTTTCCTCACCAATTTTTATTTCAGATGATACCATCTTCCAAAATCCTATGGTACAAGAAGCTATACGAATGGGGTTCAGTTTCAAGGACATTAAGAAAATAATGGAGGAAAAAATTCAGATATCTGGAAGCAACTATAAATCACTTGAGGTTCTGGTTGCAGATCTAGTGAATGCTCAGAAAGACAGTACGCAAGATGAGTCAAGTCAGACTTCATTACAGAAAGGTATGCATTGCTGTTTTTAAAAAGCAAGAAAGGGCCAGATGTGGTGGCTCACACCTGTAATCCGAGCACTTTGGGAGGCTGGGGATATGGACATTTTTTAAACATAACCTTAATGCTGTGTGTTAGTCTGCTCAAGCTGCTATAATAAAATTCCATTGACTAGGTGTCTTAAACAACAGACTTATTTCTGACAGTTTCGGAGGCTCCAAAATCAAGGTGCTGGCCGATTTCGTTATTGATGAGGGCCCTCTTCCTGCCTTGCAGATGGCTGCCTTCTCACTGTGTCCTCACATGGCATGGGTTGGGGGTGGATGGGACAAGATGGAGCAAGTACTCTGGTCTCTTTTCCTCTACTTTTAGGGACACTAATCCCATCATGGGGGTCTCATCTTCATGACCTCATCCAAACCTAATTAGTTCCCAAAGGCCTCATTTCCAAATATCATTACGTTAATCATGGAAAAAAGATTAAAAATATGAATTCTACCAGCCTGGGCAACATAATGAAACTGTCTCTACAAAAAATACAAAAATTAGCCGGGCATGGTGGTGTGTGCTAGTAGTCCCAGCTACCTGGGAAGCTGAGCGGGGAAGATCACCTGAGCCAGGGAGATCAAGGCTGCAGTGAGCCATGATCATGCCACTGCACTTCAGCCTGGGCAGCTGAGCGAGATCTTGTCTCAAAATATATATATATCTCCTTTAAGGATGATGGACACTATAGTGCTTGCCAACAACATCGAAGGTTAAAGAAGAGGTTTCAAACTGAGTACACTTTTGGGTACTATACCTGTAATAGTTCTCTAAGCTCTTGACTATCCTTCCTCCAAAAAGATGAGAATTCTCCTACTGCTAAAAAACTTAAACGTTTACTTATTTTTGACACATTTAAAATCCTTGTGATCTTTAAGATATTTCAAGTGCTTTTGAAACATTATTCAGATAATTACTTAAGTTATGAAACAGTATGAACATTAATGATATTTAAAATTATATTCATTGATGTAAGAATCAATGGAAAGCTTCCAGTTTTTCCCTTATAGATGCATTTATTTAAAACTTACACAGGCTCCACTTATCTTGGTGGTCGTAAAATAAACCCTTTACTTGGTCATCTTTCTTTCTTTTTTTTATTTTTTTTAAGACGGAGGAGTCTCACTCTGTCGCCCAGGCTGGAGTGCAGTGGCACGATCTCAGCTCACTGCAACCTCTGCCTCCCCGGCTCAAGCAATTCTCCTGCCTCACCCTTCCGAGTAGCTGGAATTACAGGCATGTGCCACCACGCCCGGCTAATTTTTTGTATCTTTAGTAGAGGCGGGATTTCGCCCAGTTGGCCAGACTAGAATTTTTCTACTATAACAGAAATACAAGCAATTGTGTCATTTTTTTCCTGCATCTTAAACACGCACTTAATTAAGTTTGGCCATAAGTTATTAGCTTTCAAACCTTAATGTGTCTGCAGCAGAAAGATTTAGCAGGTTGTAATAGGAAGAGATCAAGGGACTGTGCATTAGGGAGAGTGTCTTTTCTCTATCTAACAGGAGTCAGTGGGCGCTCATATTATCACTGAGACTACAAACTAGGATGGTGTGGGAAGGAGAGCCTAAGGGTTGGAATTCATTTGAACTCTCCTCAGTCTCACTAAATTGAGAGGCAAGTAATTGATACAGGCTCTCTACTCATGCTGGGACCGCTGCCTGTTTGTCTTCCCAAAAGCTGATGAGGAAAGACTGGCACTAAGAATCTTTTAATTTTATATAAAATAAGGATGGGGCTAACTGAAGTGAAGCAGGTGAAGGTTATTAGAGAAGATATAACATTGTCACTTACTGAGAAATCCTAGATTTAGTGCTGTCTTTTTTTCCCAATGGCTGTGTAACAGAGAATGCCCTAGTAAAATATCTTGTAAAAATAGTACCAAATCAGTATCTTTTTTCTTTCTTTGAAAAAATTATGTAGTGTAAAATAAAGCCGTTTATTTAGTGTACATACTAAAGTACTTATTTTAATCTTTATATATATTACTGTGTATAATATAAAAATCAAATAACCCATATTCATTTATCTGTCTTTCCACATGAATCTTCTCTAATAGTAAAATGAATAACATCAGTTTATTCTAAAAGAGGCTTTAAATAATTACAAATATTAGCAAATAACATCAAAAGTTATCTAGCCTTTATTGCTCATGTGCCAGTAACCTTCTGACCTAGAAGAGGGCTTTGTGGGGAGGAGAAGGGGAAAGGCGCTGTAGGGAAGTATGTAGAATCCAGTAGTTACCTTTAAGCCAAGAGGGAAGTAATTGCCAGTGGTAAACTATTGGCCTGAGGGGAAAAGATCTATGCCCAGAATATCACCGTCTCAAGTTAGTGGCTTTATACAAGGATGAAATAATATAGAAAAAAAAATGAGATGATAGGGTATCACAAACAATCAGAACCAAAGGAACCTTAAAGATTATTTTACAACTTTTTTTTTTTTTGAGATGGAGTTTCACTCTTGTTGCCCAGGCTGGAATGCAGTGGTGCAGTCTCAGCTCACTGCAACCTCCACCTCCCGGGTTCAACCAATTCTCCTGCCTCAGCCTCCCGAGTAGCTGGGATTACAGGCATGTGCCACCACGGCCTGCTAATTTTGTATTTTTAGTAGAGATGGGGTTTATCCATGTTGGTGGACTAGTCTCCAACTTCCAACCTCAGGTGATCCTCCCGCCTCGGCCTCCTAAAGTGCTGGGATTACAGGCATGAACCACCGCACCCAGCCCATTTTATAACTTTTATGAACTTAGTGGGGAACCTGAAGTACAGATGGGCTATTGCCTAGGATCATGCCAATAGCTGGGAATGGAACTCAGATTTCCTGACTTCTGGTCCAGTGTTTTGGGGTTCGTTTCAGTTTTTTTTTTTTTTTTTTAGATTTTTAAAAATTGTGATAAAATACACATACAATTTACTATCTTAACCATTTTTAGGGTATGGTTCCGTAGTGTTAAGTACATTTACATTGTTGCACAGTCAACCTCTAGAATTCTTCATCTTGCAAAACCAAAACTCTGCATCCATTAAACAGCCAGGCGTGGTGGTGCACGCCTGTAGTTCCAGCTGCTTGGGAGGCTGAGGCAAGAGGATTGCTTGAGACCAGAAGTTCAAGGCTGCAATGAGCTGTGATTGCACCATTGCTCTCCAGCCTAGGATACAGAGCAAGACCCCATCTTTAAATAAAAATAAAAATAAATAATAATAATAATAATAATAATAATAATAATAATAAAAACATGTTCATTAAACAACTCCCCATTCCCTCTCTTCCCAACCCTGGCAACTACCATTCTACTTTTTGTCTCTATAAATTTGACTACTCTAGGTGTCAGTATTGTTGGGTTTTTTTGTTTGTTTTTAACTCGTTGTAGCATTGCATCTAAAAGTAATGTGGAAATTACTTGTTCTCCTTTTGATTTTTTGGGCATGAAATATACACTTCATTCTGACTTTTTTTGGTGTCAGTGCTTTCTTATAATATAAATCAGCTTATAGTGCCATTTCTTTACTTATATTTTTTCCTCTGCCTTGAGTACCTTTTCTCTGTCTGTATACCTAGTCCCATTCCCCACTCTATCCCCAACTCTCTGAATCTACTTTGTGAACTCATGTTTCAAGGTTCAGCTCAGAAGTCACTTCTTTCAAGTTTTCTCCCGCACCCACAGCAGTGTTAGGAGCTCCTCCTTATCTACTCCTGGTGCTGGTAGAGTTTTGTTTTGTTTTGTTTTGTTTTGTTTTTCTTGAAACAGGGTCTTGCTCTGTCGCCCAGGCTGGAGTGCAGTGGCATGATCTTGGCTCACTGCAACCTCCATCTCAGCTTCAAGCGATTCTCCTGCCTCAGGCTCCGGAGTAGCTGGGATTACAGGCATGTACCACCACACCCAGCTAATTTGTGTGTGCATTTTTAGTAGAGACGGGGTTTCACCATGTTGGCCAGGCTGGTCTTGAACTCCTGACCTCAAATGATCTGCCCACCTCAGCCTCCCAAAGTGCTAGGATTACAGGTGTGAGCCACCACACCTGGCTAAGCTTTTTGCTTTTTACACTATTTTGAAACTGGTTTCTGCCCTGCCCATTAGAACAGGCTTCTTGAGGGTTAAGTGCTTTATCTTCTTATCTCTGATGCATTCCATGGTTGAGCCTATAGTTTTTATTATGCCCAAGAGGGTACTTTTTAAGAAGAAAGAGATTAAACAATCCTTTCCTTTACCCCCTAGCCAGAGAAACCTTTCTGAAACATGGATGTGCTCATATCTGTCTCTAGTTTAAAATCCTTCACTGGCTCCCAGGGCCCTTGGGATCAAGTCCAAACTCCTTTACGTGGCTTGCCTAATCTTTCATGATCAGGCACCCTTTTGTAGCCTCATCTCATGCTATTTTCTCAAATTCTGTGCCCAAGCTTTGCCTGTGCACTTGTAGGCCATGTTCTCTCTCCTTGGAGCTTGCTTATGCCATTTCCTTTGCCTAAAACACTTTTCTCCCATTGCCCTTATCCCCCAAAGCCTCCCTCTCCTAGTAAACTCCTAATTCATTCTTTAGTATCCAGTTTTAGATATAATTTCCTCCAGGAGGCCTTCGTTTATGCATGCATGCGCACACATGCACACACACCCTTCCTGTGCTCTTCATAACACATTGTAATTACCTTTGTCATCATACCATTTATACTTTCCTGTTTACTTGTCTGTGAACGACTGGGGGCTTGAGGTTTATGTATTTGTTAATTGTATCCCTAGTAGAACCTAGTTAAGTGTCCAGTAAGTATTTCTTGAATAAACTATTGTTTTCCAAACATGTTTTCAGTATAGTGTTCAACAGGATATTAAAAGGATGCCATGAAAAAGGAACCCCATAGTTAAACAGGGGAATGTGTTGTACATTTCTAAGAGGGAATATAGACTATACTGTCCTATATTGTACTGTACTGCCCTGTCATGGATGACAGTGGTTCTCAAATGCCGGTGTGCCCAACCCCAGAAATTTTAGGTTCTGTGAATGGAGCCCAGAAATCTGTTGTTTGAAAATGCCCCAGGTTATTCTCATGTGAGGCCGTATTTGGAAACTGCTGGTACATAATGATTATAAAGATGCTAAAATAAATAGTTGTGGTTATAAAGATATAGTTAAAATATGTAATGCATTTGGAATAGTGCCTAGCACATACTATTTATGCAATATTACTGTTAACTACTGCTGCTGTTGTCATTATTGTTTTATGTGACCATGAAACACATTTTTTTTGTGGCATATGTATTCACATTTCACAAAACTATTTTGGGAAAGGCTGAATTAAGCAAGTACTTCAGTGCCACCTATATGCTGATGACATCCAGATCTCTATCTCTAGCCCTGACTTCTCCTGACCTCAAGATTTGACTCTTCAGTTACCTACTGGGTATTTTTATATGGGTGTCCTGAAAACACCTAAAAAATATCTGAAGATCCCAAACCTGTACCTCCTTTTATGTTTCTTATTGGCATCACCATATCCTTGTCAGCCAAGCTAGCAATCTTGAAATCAACTTTAGTTTGTCTTTCTTCTTCAGCCCTCATATCCAGTCAGTCACCCAGTCCTACTTGTCCCACTTCAGAGGTGTCCCTCAAATCCATCCCTCTATTTCTGGAATCAGTTGTGACCTTTCCATATGCTGCTCCTTTTACCTAACCCTTGTTTTTCTGCCTGGCAAATTACTGCCCATGCTTAAATGTCACTCCTCCGCTTCCCTCCTCCCCCGATCCAGCCACTGCCAACCTGTGGAGCCTTCTCCAACTAGCCTGAGCAGAAGAACTTGTTTTCTCATCTTGTTCCAGAGCACTTTGTACATAACTTTATTAGAGCACTTATCACTTTGTACTTTGTGCTTAACCTCCATAGCCTCATCTTACATCCTCTCCCACTAGCATGTGAGCTATTTAAGAGCAGATGCCATGTGTGAGTCATCCTCATATCTCCTGGCACTTGTTGGGTGCTTGGCACGTAGTAGGGGTTCAATAAATATTTTCAATGAATGTAAACAACTAAGAAAGTCTAAAACTAGCATAATTCTTTTCTCTTTTTGCAGAGATTAGTACTGAAGAGCAGCTAAGGCGCCTGCAAGAGGAGAAGCTTTGCAAAATCTGTATGGATAGAAATATTGCTATCGTTTTTGTTCCTTGTGGACATCTAGTCACTTGTAAACAATGTGCTGAAGCAGTTGACAAGTGTCCCATGTGCTACACAGTCATTACTTTCAAGCAAAAAATTTTTATGTCTTAATCTAACTCTGTAGTAGAGATGTTATGTTCTTCTTATTACCCTGATTGAATGTGTGATGTGAACTGACTTTTAAGTAATCAGGATTGAATTCCATTAGCATTTGCTACCAAGTAGAAAAAAAATGTACATGGCAGTGTTTTATTTGGCAATATAATCTTTGAATTTCTGGATTTTTCAGGGTATTAGCTGTATTATTTATCCAACTTTTTTTACTGTTATCTAATTGAAACCCTAGACTAAGAAGCATCATATTATAACTGAACACAATGTATATTCATTGTATACTGACTTAATTTCTAAGTGTAAGTGAATTAATCATCTGGATTTTTTATTCTTTTCAGATAGGCTTAACAAATGGAGCTTTCTGTATATAAATGTGGAGATTAGAGTTAATCTCCCCAATCACATAATTTGTTTTGTGTGAAAAAGGAATAATTGTTCCATGCTGGTGGAAAGATAGAGATTATTTTTAGAGGTTGGTTGTTGTGTTTTAGGATTCTGTCCATTTTCTTTTAAAATTATAAACACGTACTTGTGCGAATAATTTTTTAAAAGTGATTTGCCATTTTTGAAAGGGTATTTAATGATAGAATACTATCAAGCCAAGATGTACTGACATGGAAAGATGTGAAAGATATATTAAGTGTAAAATGCAAGTGGCAAAACACTATGTATAGTCTGAGGCCATCAAAGTATGTATGTTTCTTATATGTATAGAACAAAAGATTTGGAAAGATAGACACCAAACTGTTAAATGTGGTTTCTCTTTGGGGGGGTTGGGGAAGGGGCCTCAGAGGGGTTTTATAGGGGCCTTTCACTTTCTATTTTTTTCATTTTGTTCTGTTTGAATTTTTTATAAGTATGTATTACTTTTGTAATCAGAATTTTTAGAAAGTATTTTACTGATTTAAAGGCTTAGGCATGTTCAAACGCCTGCAAAAGTACTTATCACTCAGCTTTAGTTTTTCTAATCCAAGAAGGCAGGGCAGTTAACCTTTTTGGTGCCAATGTGAAATGTAAATGGTTTTATGTTTTTCCTGCTTTGTGGATGAAAAATATTTCTGAGTGGTAGGTTTTTGACAGGTAGACCATGTCTTCTTATCTTGTTTCAAAATAAGTATTTCTGATTTTGTAAAATGAAATATAAAATATGTCTCAGATCTTCCAATTAATTAGTAAGGATTCATCCTTAATCCTTGCTAGTTTAAGCCTGCCTAAGTCACTTTACTAAAAGATCTTTGTTAACTCAGTATTTTAAACATCTGTCAGCTTATGTAGGTAAAAGTAGAAGTATGTTTGTACACTGCTTGTAGTTATAGTGACAGCTTTCCATGTTGAGATTCTCATATCATCTTGTATCTTAAAGTTTCATGTGAGTTTTTACCGTTAGGATGATTAAGATGTATATAGGATGAAATGTTAAATCCTCTGCCTACATTTGTGTTCTTGACTAGTAATAGTAGTAGATACTTCTGAAATCAATGTTCTCTCAACATCCTTAAAACCTCTTGGAAATTATAAAAATATTGGCAAGAAAAGAATAGTTGTTTAAATATTTTTTGAAAAGCACTTGAATAAGAATCAATAGGACATAAACTAGAAGTTTAAAAATGCTTCATAGGACGTCCAGGGTTTACATTATAAGATTCTCACAACAAACCTATTGTAGAGGTGAGTAAGGCATGTTACTACATAGAGAAAAGTTTGAGAGTAAAACTGTAAAAAATTATATTTTTGTTGTACTTTCTAAGAGAAAGAGTACTGTTATGTTCTCCTAACTTCTGTTGATTACTACTTTAAGTGATATTCATTTAAAACATTGCAAATTTATTTTATTTATTTAATTTTCTTTTTGAGATGGAGTCTTGCTTGTCACCCAGGCTGGAGTGCAGTGGCATGATCTCTGCTCACTGCAACCTCCCCCTCCTGGGTTCAAGCGATTCTCCTGCCTCAGCTTCCTGAGTAGCTGGGATTACAGGCGAGTGCCACCATACCCGACTAATTTTTGTATTTTTAGTAGAGACAGGGTTTCACCATGTTGGCCAGGCTGGTCTCAAACTCCTGACCTCAAGAGATCCGCCCACCTTGCCCTCCCAAAGTGCTGGGATTACAGGCTTGAGCCCCACCACACCCAGCCAAAGCATTGCAAATTTAAATGAGAGTTTTAAAAATTAAATAATGACTGCCCTGTTCCTGTTTTAGTATGTAAATCCTCAGTTCTTCACCTTTGCACTGTCTGCCACTTAGTCTGGTTATATAGTCATTAACATGAATTTGATCTGTATAGTCTAGACTATAAGTTTAAATTTAAAGTGTTCTACAAGGGGAGAAAAGTGTTAAAATTTTTAAAATATGTTTTCCAGGACACTTTAGCTCCAAGTCAGGTAGGTAGTTCAGTCTAGTTGTTAGCCAAGGACTCAAGGACTGAATTGTTTTAACATAAGGCCTTTCCTGTTCTGGGAGCCACACTTCATTAAAATTCTTCTTCTAAAGCTTGTATGTTTACAGTTAAGCAAGACTTTTTTTCTTCCTCTCCATGAGTTGTGAAATTTAATGCACAACGCTGATGTGGCTAACAAGTTTATTTTAAGAATTGTTTAGAAATGCTGTTGCTTCAGGTTCTTAAAATCACTCAGCACTCCAACTTCTAATCAAATTTTTGGAGACTTACCAGCATTTGTCTGTGTTTGAACTATAAAAAGCACAGGATCTTTTCCATCTAATTCTGCAAAAATTGATCATTTGCAAAGTGAAAACTATAGCCGTATCCAAATCTTTTCCCCCTCCCAAGAGTTCTCCGTGTCTACATGTAGACATTCCATTTCTGTGTAAAGTTCACTCTAGGATTTCAAGTCACCACTTATTTTACATATTAGTCATGCAAAGATTCAAGTTGTTTTGTAATAAGTACTTATCTTTATTTGTAATAATTTAGTCTGCTGATCAAAAGCATTGTCTTAATTTTTGAGAAATGCTTTTAGCATTTACAAACTAAATTCCAGTTAATTAATTAATGGCTTTATATTGCCTTTCCTGCTACATTTGATTTTTTCCCCGATCCCTTTGATTATGTAGGGTAGAGTGGGTGTAGTGAGTGTATATAATGTGATTTGGCCCTGTGTATTATGATATTTTGTTATTTTTGTTGTTATGTTATTTACATTTCAGTGGTTGTTTCTTCCGTTTCCATTTTAGTGGATAAAATTTGTATTTTGAACTATGAATGGAGACTGTCACCCCAGCATTAGTTTCACATGATATACCCTTTAAACCCGAATCATTGTTTTATTTCCTGATTACGCAGGTGTTGAATGGGGAAAGGGTCTAAGGAGGTGGGAGAAATGGGATAGTATATCGTTGAGATATACTATGGGATGTATATCGTTGCCATTAGAGAAATAAGAAAATGGGAAGCAGTATTTGACATAGTTCTTTTTAGACAAATCTACTTGTTAAAAAAAGGGTAGCAGTTTATTCATCTGTGAAAGGAGAATAATACCTATCTTACCAGGTTGCAGGAGCTCAAGGAGACCATGTATGTAAAGTTCCTGCTGTAAATATGAACTCCCATCCTAACACCCTTTTACCTCTCTGTGGGTTTGTCTTGACCTGGAAATTTGGGCTAAAACTTAGAAAAAAATTTGTACATGGTAACTCTTTCAGTGATGTTTACTCGTAGTTTTTGGTGTTTCTCATAGTTAAGATATAAATCGGCCGGGCGCGGTGGCTCACTCCTGTAATCCCAGCACTTTGGGAGGCCAAGGCGGGCGGATCACCTGAGGTCGGGAGATTGAGACCAGCCTGACCAACATGGAGAAACCCCGTCTCTACTAAAAATACAGAATGAGCTGCGCGTGGTGGCTCATGCCCTTAATCCCAACTACTGGGGAGGCTGAGGCAGGAGAATCGCTTGAACCCAGGAGGCGGAGGTTGTGGTGAGCCAGGATCGCGCCATTGCACTCCAGCCTGGGCAACAAGAGTGAATCTCCATCTCAAAAAAAAAAAAAAAAAAAAAGATATAAATCACAATAAATAAATAGGTCAATACAAATGTTAGCTAGGCGTGGTGGCACATGCCTATAGTCTCAGCTACTCTGGAGGCAGAGGCAGGAGGATCACTTGAGCCCATGAGTTTGAGGCAGGAGTGAGTTATGATTGTGCCACTGTACTCCAGTCTGGGTGACAGAGTGAGACCCCATCTCTAAATAAATAGATCAAACCCCTAAAAATACTTAAATTCTTCTTAAAAAATTGAAAAGATTGTTCTTCTCAAATTTAGTTGAACTTTCTAAGAGAAACAATTGGCTTTTTCCCACTTTAATAATCATTTTCAGTTTGACTCATACAGTTAACACAATGTGAATTTCTTCCTCAGCATAACAGAATTATAGAATGACAGAGCTGGAAGTGACCTTAGAGAGTACCCAATTCTTCTCTTTCATTTTACAGGTGAGGCAACGGAGGCTCAAAGGTGATGTAATTTGTGCAAAGATTATAGCTAATTAGTAGCAGAGCCCTGACTGGGACATAGTTTGAAGATTAAAAACTTCACCAAGCTACCTTTCTTGGAGGGTCCAAATGTTTATTTTTTCTTTTTTTTTTTTTTTTTTTTTGAGGCGGAGTCTCGCTCTGTCGCCCAGGCTGGAGTGCAGTGGCGCGATCTCGGCTCACTGCAAGCTCCGCCTCCCGGGCTTACGCCATTCTCCTGCCTCAGCCTCCCGAGTAGCTGGGACCACAGGCGCCCGCCACCTCGCCCGGCTAGTTTTTTGTAATTTTTAGTAGAGACGGGGTTTCACCATGTTAGCCAGGATGGTCTCGATCTCCCGACCTCGTGATCCGCCCGTCTCGGCCTCCCAAAGTGCTGGGATTACAGGCTTGAGCCACCGCGCCCGGCCCCAAATGTTTATTTTTTCAACTATTCTTTCCACTATACCATAACTTTCACTACATATTAAGTGACACTTTATAACTAGTATAATAGGACAATCATCGATGCATATATAGCCAGCCCTTCATATCTGCGGATTTTGCATCCATGGATTCAACCAAGGAGGAATTGAAAATACTGAGGGAAAAAATAAATAAATACAAAAATACAAAATAATACAAAGAAAAAGCCAAAATTGTTATACTGTTGTTAAGCAGCAGTATAACAACTATTTACATAGCATTAAGTTTGGTGTAAAAATGCAAAAAAATGCAATTATTTTTAAACCAACCTAATATATTGTATTAGATATTAAAGTCATATAGAGATGACTTAAAGTATATGATGGCCAGCCTGGGCAAACGGCAAAACCCTGTCTCTACAAAAAATACAAAGATTAGCTGGACATGGTGGTGTGTGCCTGTAGTCCTGGCTACTCCGGAGGCTGAGGTGGGAGTCGCTTGAGTCTGGGAGGCAGAGGCTGCATTGAGCTATGATCATGGCACTGCACTCCAGCCTGGGTGACAGTGCGAGATCTTGTCTCAGAATAAATAAAGTATGTGATGAAGATGTGCATACGTTATATGCAAATAATTTTTTTTTTTATTATTTATTTAAACAGTCTCACTCTGTTGCCCAGGGTGGAGTGCAATGGGGCTCACCGCAACCTCTGCCTCCCAAGCAGCTGGGACTATAGGCGTGCTCCATGGTGCCCAGCTAATTTTTTTTGTATTCTTTTTTTTTTTTTTTTTTTTTTTTTGAGACGGAGTCTCGCTCTGTCGCCCAGGCTGGAGTACAGTGGCCGGATCTCAGCTCACTGCAAGCTCCGCCTCCCGGGTTCACGCCATTCTCCTGCCTCAGCCTCCCGAGTAGCTGGGACTACAGGCGCCCGCCACCTCGCCCGGCTAGTTTTTTGTATTTTTTTAGTAGAGACGGGGTTTTACCGTGTTAGCCAGGATGGTCTCGATCTCCCGACCTCGTGATCCGCCCGTCTCGGCCTCCCAAAGTGCTGGGATTACAGGCTTGAGCCACCGCGCCCGGCCATTTTTTTTGTATTCTTAGTAGAGACAGGGTTTCACCTTCTCGGCCAGGCTAGTCTTGAACTTCTGACCTCAAGTGATCTGCCTCCCAAAGTGCTGGGATTACAGGCATGAGCCCGGCTTTTTTTTTTTGGAGATAAGAGTCTCCCTCACCCAGGCTGGAGTGCAGTGGCGCCATCTCGGCTCACTGCAGCCTCCGCTTTCTGGGTTCAAGCAATTCTCAGGCCTCAGCCACCCGAATAGCTGGAATTACAGGCGCCTGGCACCACACCCGGCTAATTTTTATATTTTTCAGTAGAGACTGGTTTCGTGGTGTTGGCCAGGCTGGTCTCGAACTCCTGATCTCAGGTGATCTGCCTGCCTCGGCCTCACAAAGTGCTGGGATTACAGGCGTGAACCACTGCGCCCGGCCTTGTGTGATTTTATCTAAGGAACTTAAGCATCCTCAGGTCCTAGGGGATCGTGAAACCAAAACCCCATGGATAGCAAGGGACAATTGTATTTTCAAATTAGACAAATGACGCCGGGCACGGTGGCTCACGCCTGTAATTCCAGCACTTTTGGATGCTGAGGCATGCGGATCACCTGAGGTCAGGAGTTGGAGACCAGCCTGGCCAACATGCTGAAACCCTGTCTACAAAAATACAAAAATAGCTGGGCGTGGTGCGCATGCCTGTAGTCCCAGCTGCTTGAGCGACTGAGGCAGGAGAATCGCTTGAACCTGGGAGGCGGAGGCTGCAGTGAGCCAAGATGGTGCCACCGCACTCCAGCCTGGGTGAGTGAGACTCAGTCTTAAAAACAAAACAGACATTAGACAAATGCTACATTAATGTTTGGGTGATCAGATTCTACTTTGAAGTCTGAAGTTAGCAGATATGCCTATAGATTTTTGGAGTTTACCACTTTCTTATTCTGTATCATTAATGGGATTTTTTTTTTGTTTTGCTTTTTGTTTTTTGTTTTTTGTTTTTTTTTTTTTTTGAGACGGAGTCTCGCTCTGTCGCCCAGGCTGGAGTGCACTGGCCGGATCTCAGCTCACTGCAAGCTCCGCCTCCTGGGTTTACGCCATTCTCCTGCCTCAGCCTCCCGAGTAGCTGGGACTACAGGCGCCCGCCACCTCGCGCGGCTAAGTTTTTGTATTTTTTTTTTAGTAGAGACGGGGTTTCACCGTGTCAGCCAGGATGGTCTCGATCTCCTGACCTCGTGATCCGCCCGTCTCGGCCTCCCAAAGTGCTGGGATTACAGGCTTGAGCCACCGCGCCCGGCCTGCTTTTTGTTTTTTATCTTTAAGACGGAGTCTTGCTCTGTCGCCCAGGCTGGAGTGCAGTGGCGCGATCTCCGCTCACTCTAAGCTCCGCCTCCCGGGATCACTCACGCCATTCTCCTTTCTCAGCCTCCGAAGTAGCTGGGACTACGGGCGCCCGCCATCACGCCCGGCTAATTTTTTTTGTATTTTTAGTAGAGACAGGGTTTCACCATGTTAGCCAGGATGGTCTTGATCTCCTGACTTCGTGATCCGCCAGCCTCGGCCTCCCAAAGTGCTGGGATTACAGGCGTGAGCCACTGTGCCTGGCCATCATTAATTTAATATTTTAAATTACTATATATTTTACCATTTTTCTGGATTTAGTAAGAAATTTGCATTTTTGGTTTGATGTAACAAGGGTTTTAATGTAATTTATGTTAAATTTTGCATTTTTTCATTACTGTTAGACTTTAACCTGACTGAATGACTGATTTAATTGTATTAGTATTGTGAATAATCATGTGAAATGTTTTGAGACAGAGTACTATATTTGTGAATATAATTTTATGGCTTTTTTCACTTAGAACCTTTCTGTGTGGAAAACTAAGAAAATTGCTTTCTGCTGTATAATCTGGCATTCATTGTAGATTAAAGCTTATTTTTCTGTGAATAAAACTTATTCAATAAAATACTATTCTTTAAAGTTATATCTTACTACCTTGTATTTGTTTCACTTTCTTAGAAAAGATAAAATCACCCTCTTAAAAATACTGCAATGTAACCTCCTAAATATATCTTATGCCATTGTATGTAGGTATAAGGTACACATTAGGTCATGCCATGTTTTTAAAGAAAAGACATCAGTTTTCACATTAATGTATGGAATTCTACAAGTGCATGAAATGTCGATTTTTTAAATGTATAGTATATGAACAATAGTAACACCCCTCTCTCCAAAAAGATATGCTTGGTTGTCTTAGGAGATAGTATAGTCACTATAACAAAACTTGAACAGGCAAACAGCAATGAGCCTAAAAAACCACTGCCCCTTTGAGGCAGGCAGCAAGGAAGGATACTTGTGAGTTTGTAGAAGCAACTGCCAGTGAGTTTTAGGAGCTGCGAGCAATCTGGTGGGATAAAGAATGAGGGAATAAAGAATCCTTTGGCAAAAAGATTTTTTTTTTTTTTTTTTTTTTTGAGATGGAGTCTCACTCTGTTTCGCAGGCTGGAGTGCAGTGGCGCGATCTCTGCTCACTGCAACCTCCACCTCCAGGCTCAAGCAATTCTGCTTCAGCCTCTCGAGTAGCTGGGATTGATTACAGGCACCCACCACCATGCCAACTAATTTTTATTTTATTTAATTTATTTATTTTTTAGATACGTAGTCTTGCTTTGTCGCCCAGGCTGGAGTGTAAGGGCATGATCTCAGCTCACTGCAACCTCCGCCTCCCGGGTTCAAGCGATTCTCCTGCTTCAGCATCCCGAGTAGCTAAGATTACAGGCCCACACAACTATGCCCGGCTATTTTTGTATTTTTAGTAGAGACGGGGTATCACCATGTTGACCAGGCTGGTCTTGAACTCCCAACCTCAGGTAGTCCACCTGCCTCGGCCTCCCAAAGTGTTGGGATTACAGATGTGAGCCACTGTGCCCAGCCTAATTTTTGTATTTTTAGTAGAGATGGAGTTTTACCATGTTGACCAGGCTGGTTTTGAACTCCTGACCTCAAATGATCCACCCGCCTTGGCCTCCCAAACTGCTGGGATTACAGGTGTGAACCACCACGTCCAGCCAGAAAGAAATTTAGAAGTGTGTATTTCAAGTGGCTATTCCCCTGCCTCTTCCTGCCCACAATGGAGATTCCTGAATTACAAGTTGTATTTCAGGCCCAGTCTATGTAGGGACTGATTATCTAATCTTTGACAGTGTTATCACTGCACTGTCGTTTGAGATAAACCTTAATAACCATGTCTTAAACATAGTCCAAATTTTTTCTTACGTGTCAACTAAACTTTAATATTGAAGATGTGAATTTTCAAAGCTTTCTATTACAGAAAATTGTAAACTTACACAAAAGTAGAAAGCATGACTCCACGATATTCATCAGTTATCCTCAACAATTTGACATTTTATCAGTCCTGTTTCATCTAGCACTCCTTCCACTTGCTCACCCCAATACTCCAAAGTAAATCCTAGACATAATATCATTTCTCCTGTAATTACCTCGTTATATATTTCTTTTTTTTTGATGTTTTATAGAGATTGGGTTTCACCATGTTGCCCAGGCTGGTCTTGAACTCCTAGGTTCAAGCAATCTGCCCGCCTCAGCCTCCCAAAGTGCTGGGATTACGGACATGAGGCTTCCTTCCTTCCTTCCTTCCTTCCTTCCTTCCTTCCTTCCTTCCTTCCTTCCTTCCTTCCTTCCTCCCTCCCTCCCTCCCTCCCTCCCTCCCTCTCTCTCTCTCTCTCTCTCTTTCTTTCTTTCTTTCTCTCTCTCTTTCTTTCTTTCTCTCTGTCTCTTTTTTCTTTCTCCTTTCTTTCTCCCTTCTTCCCTTCCTCCCTTCCTTTTCTTCTTTCTTTCTTTTTGCTCTCGTTGCCCAGGCTGGAGTGCAATGGCACCATCTCAGCTTACTGCAACCTCCACCTCCCGGGTTCAAGCAATTCTCCTGCCTCAGCCTCCCAAGTAGCTGAGATTACAAGCACCTGCCACCACACCTGGCTAATTTTTGTATTTTTAGTAGAGATGGGGTTTCTCCATGTTGGTCAGGCTGGTCTCGAACTCCTGACCTCAGGTGATCCACCCACCTCAGCCTCCCAAAATGCTGGGATTAAAGGCTTGAGCCACTGCACCCAGCCGCCTTGTTAATGTATTTCTAATGGATAAGAAAAAATTTGCATAAATGTGTGAATTTTTAACTCACCACTATTATTGCTGAATTTTAATATACATTTAAACAATAATTAAAATCAACTTTATGTCCCATTTTTGCTTATTTGAAAATTAAGGGAAATAAAACCCCTATAACTGATATTATCATTTCAAAAATACTTTTAAACCACGTTTTCACTATTTCATGTGATAGTTTGCGTATACATTGTAGAACAAATATGGTACTTATTAAAAGTTAGTAGACTAACTGCATGGTATATGGATACCTAGTGGTTCTCAAAAGTGCATCACCTGGGAATTTGTTAGAAATTCAAATTCCTGGACCCCAACTCAAACCTAGAATCAGAAACTGAGGGTGCAACCCAGCAATCTTTTAATAAGCCCTCTAGGTGGATAGATGCCAGCTAAAGTTTGAAAAACACTGGAATATCATATGGGGTCTGAAACCTATAAATCAAATTGATGTAGATCTCCGCAAATGATTATCATCCTCACCTTTCTTACTTTTCGCTATAACTAACTCATTGCTGGCCCAGTGTTGTATTTTCTCATGTTACAAAATATAAAGGCATAAAATACAACATCTTGTGAGTGCCTTCTCATTCTACTTTTCAAAAAAAAACTCTTGCATACACTTTGAACTTTGTAATGGGAATTTTTCCGCAACCCTTTCCCTGCTGAGTTCAACATAGCCCCACATTGCTCATTGCCATTACACTATCCTCCACTTAAGTATTTGAAGGCTCACTCATTAGTGCTAGCCCAACAGCAACAAGTTGAGATTGTACAGAACAGACCTGCATTTCTACAGAGAGCCAAAGCTTCAGTGCAACGTGAGCCTTGAATTTGGAATGCTAGAATTTCAGAGTTGGAAGGAGTCAGCCTCTCTAATTCATAATAATTAGTAGTTCTGAATTCTTTTTTAGTTCTGAAATTTTAAAAATAATTGTGCCACAGAAGAACCAAAGAAAACTGGCCAGACATGGTGGCTCATGCCCTCCTCGGCCTCCCAAAGTGCTGGGATTACAGGCGTGAGCCAACACGCCTGGCCTGGGCCTATACTTGTTAATTGTAGGCTTATGACTAAATATTGGAAGAATACTGGGTAAAAGTAAATAAGGGTCCCTGGAGTGTTGGTGCACCTGTATTCCCAGCTACTCAGAAAGCTGAAGCAGGAAGATTGCTTGAGCCTGGGAGGTCAAGGCTACAGTACACTATTACTGGCCCTATGAATAGTCAGTGTACTCCAGCCTGGGCAACGTACTAAGACCCTATCTCTAAAAAAGAAAACAGAAACAAAGAATAAGAACCCAAGAGAGGCCGGGCGCGGTGGCTCACGCCTGTAATCCCAGCACTTTGGGAGGCCGAGGCGGGCGGATCACAAGGTCAGGAGATCGAGACCACGGTGAAACCCCGTCTCTACTAAAAATACAAAAAATTAGCCGGGCGCGGTTGTGGGCGCCTGTAGTCCCAGCTACTCGGGAGGCTGAGGCAGGAGAATGGCGTGAACCCGGGAGGCGGAGCTTGCAGTGAGCCGAGATCGCACCACTGCACTCCAGCCTGGGCGACAGAGCGAGACTCTGTCTCAAAAAAAAAAAAAAAAAAAAAAAAAAGAACCCAAGAGAAATCAAAACTGTTATTTTCTTCTTGTAATTTCCCAGAATTTAAATTTGCGAAGAAAGAATAGGACATAATAAATTGAGATATTTAAACAGTGATCTTGCTTCAAAATTTAATTTTTCTTACAATAGACCTTACTGTTCCAAAAACGTATTTTACATACAAAATTATTAATGTCTATTTGTTATGTGAACTTTTGAGAGTCAGTTTTCTTTGTGTGTGTGTTGTTTATTTTTAATTTTTTCAGATAAGTGACTTGGAAATGTTTCTTTAGCTTTTTCCCGTTACTAGGTACTCAGGATTTCTTTTTTAATTCCATTAGCTTATATAAGGGGCTTTGCATTTTTGGCTAAGGCATAAAAAATGTATTTTCTTGTTAAATACTGGAATTTTGTTTGGCAGAGATTAGGCTCTCCTTCTGCCAGATTACTGACAATTATGTTGAGGAAGAAAGGCGAACACATGAGTATGTTCATGAACACCTAACTGGTGTTTCAGGGAAACTAGGATTAAAAACAAAAGACTCCAGATCTCCTCCCATAAAATTAATCTTCTCAAGTTGAGAAAAACTTGCTAAAAATCATTTTATTTTTCATTAAACAAACCTTATACATGGATTTCTTAGTAGAAATTTAACAAAGGTCTGTGTTAATCATTAAGTAAAGAGAATGATCTAACAAATCTGGAAAAACCTGTTTTTCTTTCAACTAGCTTTTTTTGGTTGTTATTTGATTACTAAAAAGAATGTACTCTGTGCTGTACCATTCTTGGTTTTCTGTTATAAATTTTTAGATACATTATATTTTTATGTGATCCATAATAACTAAGTGAAAAAGACCAGACAAGGTGGTGCACGCCTGTAATCCCAGCACTTTGGGAGGCTGAAGTGGGTGGATCGCTTTATTCCAGGAGTTCGAGACCAGTCTGAGCAACATGGCAAAACCCTGTCTCTACAAAAAATAGAAAAATTAGCCAGGTGTGGTTGCATGCGCCTGTGGTCCCAGCTATTCAGGAGACTGAGTTGGGAGGATCACTTGAGCCCGAGAGGTCGAGGCTGCAGTGAGCCGTGATTGTGCCACTGCACTCCAGCTTGAGTGACAGAGCAAGAGCCTGTCTCAAAAAAAAAAAAAAAAAAAAAAAAGAAAGAAAAAAAAAATTAAGTGAAGATACCTATATTAAGTGTAAATTATAAGTCAATATTTGACTAGTTATATGAAGTGAAACATAAAAATATCAATACATGAGGGTAATAATTTCTGTTCACCTACCTCAGAGGATTGTCGTAAGGATCATATGAGAAAATGTACATGAAAGAGATTCAAAAATTACAAACCCTCTATATAAGCCTGAGGAATCATTCCTCTAATTAGAGTTTATTGGACTAATTATGTGTTAGTTTCACACGAAATGAAACAGTCGTGAAACAGTATGATTAATCAGGGATGTAGCATGATGAAATTCATTTATACAGCTTCTTAGCCATTTCCATGACTTTCAAAACCCCTTATATACATTATCTCTTTGCCTTCTACTCTCTATGGTTACTCCTTATGTTTAAATCAATATATAGGTAATGGCACTGAGATAATTGGAGAAATCATTGTTGTGTACCATTGTGGAAAGTGTGTTTTTAAGTCCTGCCATTCAAGGGGCCCTCAGATTTACTTGGACGGTCAAGTCAGTTCTGTTTTCTAACATGAAAATAAGAATACATGAAACGGATAAATTTAGGGATGTTAATTTGTATTCTCAAAAGATCTCTTGATACATAGTAGTGATGTCAATTTACATAAATCATTTTCTTTTTCTTTTTTTTTTCTTTGAGACAAAGTCTCGCTCTGTCGCCCAGGCTGGAGTGCAGTAGCACTATCTCGTTGCACTGCAAGCTCTGCCTCCCGGGTTCATGCCATTCTTCTGCCTCAGCCTCCCGAGTAGCTGGGACTACAGGCACCTGCCACCACTCCCGGCTAATTTTTTGTACTTTTTAGGTAGAGACGGGGTTTCACCATGTTAGCCAGGATGATCTCAATCTTCTGACCTCTGGATCTGCCCGCCTCGGCCTCCCAAAGTGCTGGTATTACAGGCGTGAGCCACTGCACCCAGCCTGAAACTATAATTTTCAAAGCACTTTACCTGCTTTGTTTTGTAACATCTCTCTAAAGTGGGCAGTTTATTATAATTCTGCAGTTAATGAAATGGCCACTGAAAGGTTAGGTGACTTGCCCAGGGTCATACAGATAGGTAGAAGCAAAGCCATAAAAAGAACTCTGACTTCTGGTCTGGTACTCTTGCACTATGCCATTGTGTTCCTTATTCATTATATTCCTAGCATCTCTGTAATTTACAGCTGAGAAACCCCAGACATAGAGGTTATGTGACTCACCTAAATCATATGGTGAATCACCAGTCAAGCTGTTCTTATAGGCAACAAAGCTGTTTCTAGCTAATTTTTGGCATCATTTAGCTACATTGGCTGCCTCACTGTCTGATGTATATACATGTAAATCTAAGCTCCTTTTTGGATGGCAAGACCTGGCTGGCCATATGACAGCAAACCACAAAACCAAATCTACTCAACCTGAATTGAAAAATTAAAGTAATTCTTAAAAAAAGAAGAAAGTTTAACTACATTTCTGATCTCAGGAATTTGGAAATGGGAAAGATAACTTTTCACTACACTGCCAAGTAAAACCTTGGAAGTCAGGAAGCATGTCTCCCTAGTCGCTATGTTATCGTGACTAGCACACTATCTAGTCCATTAGGAGGTACTGAGTTAATTTTTGCTCAGTACATAAATGTATGAATGATGGAATGAATGAACAAATGAATAAATAAAGGGAGTGGGAAAACCTCCCCATCCAAAAACTGTGCATTGACAAGTACAATACAATTTGGATCAATACTGATGCTTTTACAAATTTTTCTTTTTTTTTTTTTTTCTTTGAGATGGAGTTTTGCTCTTGTTGCCCAGGCTGGAGTGCAATGGCGTGTTCTTGGCTCACCACAACCTCTGTCTCCTGGGTTCAAGTGATACTCCTGCCTCAGCCTTCCTGGCTAATTTTTGTATTTTTAGTAGAGACCGCGTTTCTCCATGTTGGTCAGACTGGTCTCGAACTCTTGACCTCAGGTTATCTACCTGCCTGAGCCTCCCAAAGTGCTAGGATTACAGGCGTGAGCCACCATGCCTGACCTCTTTTCTTTTCTTTTGAGACAGAGTCTTGCTCTGTTGCCCAGGCTGGAGTGCAGTGGTACAATTCCAGCTCACTGCAACCTCTGTCTCCCAGGCTCAAGGGAAACTCCCACTTCAGCCTCCCGAGTAGCTGGGACTACAGGTGTGCCACCATGCCTGTCTAATTTTTGTATATCTTTCTTTCTTTTTTTTTTTGAGACAAGAGTCTCGCTCTGTCCCCAGGCTAGAATGCAGTGGCTGCTCTCGGCTCACTGCAACCTCCGCCGCCCGGGTTCAAGCGATTCTCCTGCCTCAGCCTCCCGAGTAGCTGGGACTACAGGCAAGCACCACCACGCCCAGCTAATTTTTGTATTTTTAGTAGAGACGGGGTTTCACCATGTTGGCCAGGATGGTCTCGATCTCTTGACCTTGTGATCCACCCGCCTCGGTCTCCCAAAGTGCTGGGATTACAGGTGTGAGCCACCGCGCCTGGCCCTTTTTTTTCTTTTTTGAGATGGAGTTTAACTCTGTCGCCCAGGCTGGAGTGCAGCGGGCGATCTTGATTCACTGCAATCTCCGCCTCCCGGGTTCAAGCGATTCTCCTGCCTCAGCCTCCTGCGTAGCTGGGATTACACGTGCCCGACACCGCGCCAGGCTAGTTTTTCTGTTTGTTTGTTTGTTTGTTGTTGTTGTTGTTGTTTTGAGACGAAGTTTTGCTCTTGTTGCCCAGGCTGGAACGCAATGACGCAATCTCGGCTCACTGCAACCGCCGCCTCCCGGCTCCCGGGTTCAAGTAATTCTCCTGCCTCAGCCTCCTAAGTAGCTGGGATTATAGGCACCCGCCTCCATGCCCGGCTAATTTTTGTATATTTAATAGAGACGGGGTTTCACCATGTTGGCCAGGTGAAGTAATCTCCAGCGATCCGCCTACCTCGGCCTCCCAAAGTGCTGGGATTACAGGCGTGAGCCACTGTGCCTTGCCTCATTCTTTTTTTGCACAAACATTAAACATCTACTTTTTGCCAGCAAGCTCTGAGCTGGATGAGTACGTTCTATCATAGAGTGCTGAAGGAAAATAGGAGCTGTATTTAATTCAGATGGTTTAGGGGAGGGTCTAGGGAAGGTTTTCTGGAGGCAGGGGAACATTTAAGTGGTCAAGGAGGGGAGAGTTCTGTCTGAGAGAAAGGAACAAGTGCAGAGTTCAGAATCATGAAAGTCTGGCGGGTCTAAAGAACTAAAACTGGAGGTTTTGAATGAGAGGTCCAAAGTATTTATTGAGAATGCTTAAGGGCTCTTTATGTACACTAGGTCTCCTTAGGTACATATGTAGGATAAATTTGGGCCTCTCCCCTCTCCACCAGATAAGAGAAATTCAAGCTCATATGCTGGATTTTGAATTTCTGAGCAGGATACCATAGAAGTAAGTTATTTTCTAAGGCAGGTTTTGTGAGCTATGTTGGGAGATAAGGAAAAGAATATGCATTTACCAGGCAACCATCCCCTGTTCTAAGCCTTTGCAGGGGCTGGGTAAATTATACAGGTCTCACATAGGTTCCTTTTTATTTGAAATATATATTTATTTTTCATTTAATTTAATTTATTTATTTATTTGAGACGGAGTTTTGCTCTTGTCGCCCAGGCTGGAGCGCAGTGGGTGATCTCAGCTCGCTGCAACCTCTGCCTCCCAGGTTCAAGCGATTCTCCTGCCTCAGCCTCCCAAGTAGCTGGGATTACAGGTGCGCGCTACCACGCCCAGCTAATTTTTGTATTTTTAGTAAAGACAGGGTTTCTCCATGTTGGTCAGGCTGGTCTCGAATTCCTGACCTCTGGTGATCCACCTGCCTTGGCCTCCCAAAGTGCTGGAATTACAAGCATGAGCCACCACGCCCAGCCTGAAATACATATTTAAATTCAGCTACCTTGATTAATGTGTTTAATAGAACCCATTTCACTTCACTGTTACCCTCACCACCATCTCTCAATCGTATTAAATCAAACTAACACTGTGTGTTAAGTATTTGATGTGTACCCAAAAATTCTAGGAGGTAGGATATAAGAAAATAAGACTCAAACTCAGCCCTCCTGGGGTTTATAGTCTTGTTGGCAGAAAGAGACATACATAATTCACAAGGTATTTCCTGATTCCAAATACAATACAGGGGCCATTGATAACTGTTATGTTGTTTAACTCACAAAAAAAAAATCAAAAGAACAAAAGAGTGTAAGTACATTGTAATACAGCACTAGATTGTGTGTAATAGACTATCATTACAACAGGAACACAGAAGGACAAAGGAGGTGTGGCCCAATAATTGGAGTAGGTTTCATGAAAGGAGTGTCACAAAAGCTAAAAGATCTGAGGTTGACCAGGTGCAGTGGCTCACGTCTATAATCCCAGCACTTTGGGAGGCCGAGACAGGTGGATCACGGAGGTCTGGAGTTCAAGACCAGCCTGACCAACATGGTGAAACCCCATCTCTACTAGAAATACAAAAATTAGCTGGGCATGTTGGTGTGCGCCTGTAGTCCCAGCTACTCGGGAGGCTGAGACAGGAGAATTGCTTGAGCCCAGGAGGTGGAGGTTGCAGTGGGCAACCAGTGCACTCCGGTCTGGGTGACAGAGTGAGACTCTCACAAAAAAAAAAAAAAAAAATCTGAGGTTGTTCCAGATCCTAAAGCTGTATGATCCTATATGATACATTTGTCATTTTGTTTTGTTTTGTTTTCTGTGCAAGGTTAATGATGGAGGACAAAAGGACCCACTTGGTCTGTTATGTTATAAACTTATATGGTGTGCTGGCATATGTCTTGCATATTTTAATATGTTTCCATGTACATTTTATTGAATAATAACTCTTCAAACAGATTACAGCTTAAAATGAATCTAGCCTCCCTTGCTTCCAAACAAACAAACAAAAATTAGAAGCCAAAATTTACTCAAAGCACTGCTCAAGCAGTCTGTCTTCATTTGGAAATCATCAATTAACTCAAATGACAAATCAATCTGGAATAGGAGCAACTCCACAGATGATTCATGGTGACTGAAGGCGCCTGGTAACCTTTCTGTCTCCATTTCTTCATCTGTCTGTAGGGAAAAATGGTCTTGCAGAGGTGTTACAAAAAACAATTAAAGTTGGTAATGTGCTTTGAGAGCCATGGATGAACCACGCTTTCAAAGTGCATAATTACATACTGCAGCGAGTTTCTCATACTTGCATCCTCTACTCAACTCTTTAATAGGTATTTGAAATGACACAACTCAGGTAGGTTTTCCTTGTTCTCAAGTTACTACTACATTATTTAGCCAATGATGCCAGCTGTCTTTAAAATCGAATGCAACCCACAGTAGTAGTAAGGACCATTAATCATTTGGGCTTTAGGATACTTAAAGTCTTTCTTCTTGGGGAGTATAGTTTTCCAGATCATTCTCTACCTTCATTTTTCAATTTTTCCACTTCAGTTGGCTCACTCATCTCCTCTCTGACAACAATCCGTGAAGATTGTAAAAGATCAGCTCAATGGCTTCACTGAAACCTAACAGGAGGCCCCTCTTTGCTTTGATGAATACTTGGTAATTTCTTGTTTGCTGTTCTTATTCCTCTTCTTTCCCTCCACCCGCTCCATATTTTAATTGGCCTGTTGGAAACACACAGCAGGTGAAATTCTTTAGATGTCTTCACAGCAGGAGAAGGAAAAAGATGTTGAAATCGGAATGTTGAATAGTTAAGTTGGGAAGGAGAAGGGCTGGGATTGGCCAAGCAGAAAACAAGAAGGGAGAAACCAGCAAGATGTAGTGACAACATCCCAGTCATTCTGGGTAGTAAGGGGAAACCTAGAAAAACAAAGCCAGTTGAGAACACATGAAAAAAGAGCTATTGACCCCTAACCTGGGCAACCTTCCCACACACTCCTTTTGCCATTCTGCCATATGAGAGAAGGAAAGGAGAGAGTGTAGTATCCCTCTGCATTACAGGAAAACAGTGTCAAGCTTATATCTTCTAATGAACTTGGATGAACTTGGATCCTACTTAGTGGCAACTTTATGTTCAAAGGAAAGCACATTTTCTCAGATAGCCCCAAAGAATCTAAATATTTGGTTCCAAGATGGAATATGAAATGGAATATGAGACTATGAGTATAAATTAAGCATTTTTCTTTTTGTCTTTTTTTGTGGGGGGAGGGGGAGGCGGGAGGGACAAGGTCTTCCTCGGTCACCCAGGCTGGAGTACAGTGGCACGATCACAGCTCACAGCAGCCTCAACCTCCTGGGCTCAAGCCATCCTCCCACTTCACCCTCCCGAGTAGCTAGGACCACAGGCTGTGCCACCACACCCAGCTAATTAAAATTTTTTTTTTTTTGTAGAGATGGGGTCTCCCTATGTTGTCTAGACTGGTCTTGAACTTCTGGACTTAATTGGATCTTTCTGCCTCAGCCTGTCAAAGTACAGGGATTACAGGCATAAGCCACCATGCCCAGCCCCATTTTCATATGTTAGGTTTGAATTCTGTCCTTTATCATTGTGTGACAATTTTGATATATGAATTTCGGCAAAAACTTTTCTTTCCTCCAGCCCAAAGTTCTGCCTGAACTATATAGGGTGTGGGGAGGCTGTTTTCCTTCATAGAAACTACTACTTGAAGAAGTGCCCATTGCTAAAGGGATTCAGCCACCATTACTAAAGTAGAAATTTACTAGAGTAAAATACCCAGAAAGTAAGTCAATTTTACTCTGCTAGAAGGAAATATTTTCCTTTAAACGGAGTAAGAAAACACAAGAGGGTTTTTACCCTTCTTGAAATACTGTAGCACTGCATATGTTTCTCACTCTGAGTGCAGAAAACTTTTGAAAAGTGCCTATTTATATAGCATTTTTTGAAATGGCAAAATTTAAGAAGTGGAGGGCAGAGTAAGTGGTTGCCATGGATTGGGGAAGGGAGGGTGGCGGAAGATGGATGTGGTTATAAAAGGGCAACAGGAAGAATCTGTGATGCTGGAATTGTTCAGTATCCTGACTGTGGTGGTGGGTACATGAATCTACACAGGTGATAAAATGGTATATAAGCTGGGTGGAGTGTTGCCCACCTGAAGTCCCAGCTACTTGGGAGGGTGAGGTGGGAGGATTGATTGAGTCAAGGAGTTCAAGGCTAATGAGTCAGACGAAAGATTGGGTGGAAGGAATTGAAGAAAGTATTATTATTATTATTATTATTATTATTATTTGAGACAGAGTCTCACTCTGTCACCCGGGCTGGAGTGCACTGGCATGATCTCAGCTCATTGCAACATCTACCTCCTGGGTTGAAGCAATTCTTATGCCTCAGTCTCCCAAGGAGCTGAGATTACAGGCGTGTGCCACCATACCCGGCTAATTTTTGTGTATTTTTTTCTTTTGAGACAGAATTTCACTCTTGTTGTCCAGGCTGGAGTGCTATGGCTTGGCTCAGTGCAACCTCTGCCTCCTGAGTTCAAGCAATTCTTCTGCCTCAGCTTCCCACGTAGCTGGGATTACAAGTGTGCGCCACCATGCCCCGCTAATGTTGTATTTTTAGTAGAGACAGGGTTTCACTATGTTAGTCAGGCTGGTCTTGAACTCCTGATCTCAAGTGATGCACCCGCTTCGGCCTCCCAAAGTGCTGAGATTATAGGCGTGAGCCACCTCGCCCAGCTAATTGTTGTATTTTTGGTAGAGATGGGATTTCTCCATGTTGGTCAGGCTGGTCTCGAACTCCTGGCCTCAAGTGCTCTACCCACCTTGGACTCCCAAAGTGCTAGGATGACAGGCGTGGGCCACCATACCTTGCCTGTATTGTCTTTTTTTTTTTTTTGAGACGGAGTCTCATCACCCAGGCTGTAGTGCAGTGGCACAATATTGGCTCCCTGCAACCTCCGCCTCTCAGGTTCAAGCAATTCTCCTGCCTCAGCCTCCAGAGTAGCTGGGATTACAGGCGCCTGCCACCATGCCTTGCTAATTTTTACATATTTAGTAGAGACGGGGTTTCACCATTTTGGCCCGGCTGGTCTTGAACTCCTGACCTCATGATCCACCCGCCTTGGCCTCCCAAAGTGCTGGGATTACAGGCCTGAGCCACTGCGCCCGGCCTGTTTTGTCTTAATCAGATGAAATTTTCTCTTTCCTCTCTGGGGCTAAGTGTGCTGTATTGTAGTTTCCTACTGCCTGTCCATCTCTTCAGATGGACTATAAACTTCTAGAAGGCAAGAACTGTGGCTTATTTTTCTGAATCCCAAGTACCTGCCATATGCTAGGAACTCAATAAATGTTTGCTTCTTTAATAAATGAATGGTAAAGGCCGGGTGCAGTGGCTCACACCAGTAATCCCAGCACTTTGGGAGGCCAAGGCGGGCGGATCATGAGGTCAGGAGATCGAGACCATCCTGGCTAACACGGTGAAACCCCATCTCTACTAAAAATGCAAAAAATCAGCCGGGCGTGGTGGCAGGCGCCTATAGTCCCAGCTACTCAGGAGGTTGAGGCAGGAGAATGGCGTAAACCTGGGAGACGGAGCTTGCAGTGAGCCGAGATTGCGTCACTGCACTCCAGCCTGGGTGACAGAGTAAGACCCTGTGTCAAAAAAAAAAAAAAAAAAAAAAAGAAGAGGAAGAAGAAATGAACGGTAAAGCAAACCCCAAAAATGAAAGCAAACATTAACCTACCGACTGAGCAGGCAGCTACATTTTGAAAGTGCTTCTTAGTAATCTCTACATAGGCTGGGCGCAGTGACTCACGCCTGTAATCCCAATACTTTTGGAGGCCGAGGTGGGCAGATCACCTGGGGTCAGGAGTTTGAGACTCCTGTAATCACGCCTGTAATCCTAGCACTTTGGGAGTCCAAGGTGGGTGGATCATGAGATCAGGAGTTCGAGACCAGCCTGACCAATATGGAAAAATCCTGTCACTACTAAAAATACAAAATTAGCTGGGCGTGGTGGCACATGCCTGTAATCCCAGCTACTCGGGAGGCTGAGGCAGGAGAATCGCTTGAACCCAGGAGGCAGAGGTTGCAGTGAGCCAAGATCGCGCCATTGCACTCCAGCCTGGGCAACGAGAGCAAAACTCAGTCTAAAAAAAAAAAAAAAAAAGTAATCTACATAATCGCATTGAAGAAAACCAGATAATGACCTGATAACGATCATTTCTTTTTTTTTTTTTTTTTGAGATGGAGTCTCGCTCTGTCGCCCAGGCTGGAGTGCAGTGGCGCGATCTCGGCTCACTGCAAGCTCCACCTCCCGGGTTCACGCCATTCTCCCGCCTCAGCCTCCGAGTAGCTGGGACTACAGGCGCCCGCCACCACGCCCGGCTAGTTTTTTGTATTTTTAGTAGAGACGGGGTTTCACCATGTTAGCCAGGATGGTCTCGATCTCCTGACCTCGTGATCCACCCGCCTCGGCCTCCCAAAGTGCTGGGATTACAGGCTTGAGCCACCGCGCCCGGCCACGATCATTTCTTTGAGGAAGTTTGGGAGTAAACTGTTCACAAATGAAAGGAACAATACAGGAGAAACACAACTCTTTTTTTTTTTTTTTTTTTTTTGAGACTGAGTTTTGCTCTGTAGCCCGGGCTGGAGTGCAGTGGCCGGATCTCAGCTCACTGCAAGCTCCGCCTCCCGGGTTCACGCCATTCTCCTGCCTCAGCCTCCCGAGTAGCTGGGACTACAGGCGCCCGCGCCGGGCTAGTTTTTTGTATTTTTTAGTAGAGACGGGGTTTCACTGTGTTAGCCAGGATGGTCTCGATCTCCTGACCTCGTGATCCGCCCGTCTCGGCCTCCCAAAGTGCTGGGATTACAGGCTTGAGCCACCGCGCCCGGCCGAAACACAACTCTTATATGATATTCTAAGATGCGGTATAGCCAAAGCTCATCATTAAATTGCTACTGATTCCAACACATTTCTCTTCCAAACTGAGACCCAGTTTACTCTTTCATCCCACTACTCTGATGTGCACCTTCAATTTTTTTTTCTTTAACCACACAATACCACTTGCCATTCCTGAGATAAACTATAAACTTTTCCTCCTCTGCGTCTTTGCTTCACTTTGCCCAGAAAGCTTCTTCCTCCATTACCTTCCTGGAGAATTCCTACTAATCTTTCCATTGCCAGCTTGTCTTACTTGCTTATTGCTACATAACAAAATCCCCCAAAACTGAGTGGCTTAAAACAACGTGCTTTATTATTTCCTAAGATTTTTGTGGGTTGGTTGGACAGTTCTGCTGGTCTTGCCTGGGTTCACTCATGTGGCTGCAGTCAGCTGGTGGGTCATCTGGGGGCTTGGCTCAGCTGGGACACTGTCATAGCTGGTCTTCTCTCTGCACGGCTTCTTTCCAGCAGCATAGCCTGCACTTCTTTATATGGCAACTGGGTTCCAAGGGCAAAAGCAGAAGCTGCTAGTTCTCATAAGGCCTGCCTGGGCTCAGAGATCCCAAGATGTTGCATTTGATTGGTCAAAGCAAGTTACATGATCAGCCAAGATTCAAGGGGAGGGGAAAGAGACTCTACCACTTGATGGAAGGAGCAGTAGAGTCACATTGCAAAGGGGCATAGATACAGAGAAGAATAATTCATTGGGAGCCATTTGCACAATCATACAGCTGAAATGTCACCTCTTAATTCATCATTTGTGATATGTATATATATGTGTGTGTGTGTATGTATATATGTGTATATACACATACTTATCACATTTTCTCATTACTTGTTCCTATGTTTCCTCTGATGATATTCTGGCATGCTCCTGACACATAACTACCTGAAGGAGTCAAGAGTTTAAAAAAAATAGGTGCAGCCCAGACGTGATGGTTCGTGTCTGTAATCCTAACACTTTGGGAGGCCAAAGCAGGAGGATGGCTTGTGTCCAGGAGTTCAAGAGCAGCTTGGGCAACATAGCAAGACCCCCATCTCTACAAAAAAAATTTTGTTTAAGGTACACAGTCTGAAAGAACAGCTTTGGGCAATCTTATATGCAAAAAGCTGTACTGGGGAGATGAAGCTGGAAATACAGTTTGGGGTCATATCATCAAAAACCTTGAATGCCATGCCAAGGGATTTAGATTTAATTTTGCCAGCACTTAAAACTGAAGTCAAGAACATAATCTCGCTAGGTGCAGTGGCTCACACCTGTGATCCCAGCACTTTGCTAGGCCGAGGCGAACGGATCGCCCCATCTCTACAAAAAAAAAAAATAAATAAAAAATATTACCCCGGCATAGTGGCATGCACCTGTACCCCCAGCCACTTGGGAGGCTGAGGTGGGAGGATCCCTTGAGCCCAGGAGGCAGAGGTTGTAGTGAGTGTAAAGATCGTGCCACTGCACTCCAGCCTGGGCGACAGAAAGAGACTCCGTATCCAAAAAAAAAAAAACCCATAATCTCTTTCCAAACTACTACTTCCTCTTCCTCCTCCTCCTGTTCCTCTTTCTCTTCTTCTTTTTTCCTGTTTAGGTGAATGTCAGAAACATGGACTCACAGCCCCACCCCCTTCATTCATCCAAATGACTTCCAAGTTCTTATCACATTTCCTAACTATCTCTTGACTCATTCTCCCATCTACACTGCCACAGCCTTATTTCAGGGCCTTGTCATTTCTTCTCTGACCTATTACCACAGCCTCTTTTTTTTTTTTTAGACAGAGTTTTGCTCTTGTTGCCCAGGCTGGAGAGCAAGGCTGGAGTGCAATGGCACAATCTCGGCTCACCGCAACCTCTGCCTCCTGGGTTCAAATGATTCTCCTGCCTCAGCCTCCCGAGTGGCTGGGATTACAGGCATGTGCCACCACGCCCAGCTAATTTTGTATTTTTAGTAGAGACAGGGTTTCTCCACGTTGGTCTGGCTGGTCTCAAACTCCCAACCTCAGCTGATCCGCCCGCCTCAGCCTCCCAAAGTGCTGGGATTACAGGTGTGAGCCACTGTACCCAGCCCATAGCCTCTTAATTGGTTTTCCTGATATCAGTCTTGCTCACTTGTCCATGCTCCATACTTCTACCAAAAGCATCTGCTGCTAGTTCCCTCATTATAAGCTTTTGTGGATTCCCATCACTCTCAAGATAAAGTTCAAAGTCTTTAGCACTCATTGCAAGAGCCCTCCACAATTTGGCCCCTGCCTAATCTCCCTCCACTGTTCTTTGCCCCTTCTCCTTTAGATTTCAGCAGTACTATAAACTTCTTGTAGTTCCTCAGTTCATGCCTTCTTTACGTCTTGGTGCATTTGCCCATGCTAGACTCTCTCTCGAATACTGAATACTCTCTCATCCCTTTTCTACCTGGGTAAACTCCCAGTTTTCTTTCAGTCTCAATCTCAGACCAGGCACATTGGCTCATACCTGCAATGCCAGCACTTTGGGAGGCTGAGGCAGGAGGATTGCTTGAGCCAGGAGTTCAAGACCAGCCTAGGCAATATAATGAGACCCCCATCTCTACAAAAAATAAATTATAGAAAAATTAGGCCGGGTGCGGTGGCTCACGCCTGTAATCCCAGCACTTTGGGAGGCCGAGGCAGGTGGATCATGAGGTCACGAGATCAAGACCATCCTGGCGAACACAGTGAAACCCCGTCTCTACTGAAAATACAAAAAAATTAGCCGGGCGTGGTAGCGGGCGCCTGTAGTCCCAGCTACTTGGGAGGCTGAGGCAGGAGAATGGCGTTAACCTGGGAGGCGGCGGAGTTTGCAGTGAGCGGAGATCACGCCACTGCACTCCAGTCTGGGCGACAGAGCGAGACTCCATCTCAAAAAAAAAGAAAAGAAAAAGAAAAAGAAAAATTAGCCAGGTGTGGTGGCACACGCCTGTGGTCCCAGCTACTGGGCAGGCTGAGGCAGGAGGATCACCTGAGCCCAGGAGGTTAAGACTGCAGTGAGCTGTGTTCGTGCCACTGCACTCCAGCCTGGGTGACAGAGCCAGACCTGTCTCAAGAAAAAAAAAAAAAAAAGAGAAAATATACAATAGTGGAATGAAGAAGGCACTAGATAACAGCAAGACTTCCCTCACCTTCTCCTCAATAAGGTAAAAAATGAAAAGAAACTTACATTGTACTACGACTAGAGAGGGACACAAAGAAAGTTTGAAAAACATATAAGCTTGACCAGAATTAATATATTAATAATATGTGAAATACAATACAATAATACACTGACAGGAAGCTTGGTGATATGGTTTGGCTCTGTGTCCTCACCCAAATCTTACCTTGAATTGTCATAATCCCATGTGTCAAGGGTGGGAACAGGTGGATATAATCGAATCATGGGGTGCAGTTCCCCCGTGCTGGTCTGATAATAGTGAGTTATCACATCTGATGGGTTTGTTTTTTTGTTTTGTTTTGTTTTGTTTTTGAGATGGAGTCTTGCTCTGTTGCCAGACTGGAGTGCAGTGGTGTGATCTCAGCTCACTGCGACCTCTGCCTCCCGGGTTCAAGTGATTCTCCTGCCTCAGCCTCCTGAGTAGCTGGGACTACAGACATGTGCCACCATGCCCAGCTAATTTTTGTATTTTTAGTAGAGATGGCATTTCACCGTGTTGGCCAGGATGGTCTTGATCTCTTGACCTCGTGATCTGCCTGCCTCGGCTTCCCAAAGTGCTGGGATTACAGGTGTGAGGCACCGCCCCCGGCCAATTTGATGGTTTTAAAAGCATCTGGCATTTCCGCTTCTGGCACTTCTCTCTCCTGCTGCCATGAGAAAAAGAACATGTTTGCTTCCCCTCTGCCATGATTGCAAGTTTCCTGAGGCCTCCCCAGGCATGCAGAACTGTGAGTCAATTAAACCTCTTTCCTTTATAAACTACCCAATCTTGGGTATTTCTTCATAGCAGGGTGAAAATGAACTAATACAGTAAATTGGTATGGGGAATGAGTGGGGGCATTGTTATAAGATACTTGAGAATGTGGAAGTGACTTTGAAACTGTGTAATGGGCGGAGGTTGGAACAGCTTGGAGGACTCAGAAAAAGACAGGAAGATGTGGGAAAGTTTGGAACTTCCTAGAGACCTGTTGAATGGCTTTGACGAAAATGATGATAGTGATATGGACAATGAAGTCCAGGCTGAGGTGGTCTCAGATGGAGATGAGAAAATTGTTGGGAACTGGAGTAAAGGTCACTCTTGCTATGCTTTAACAAAGAGGCTGGTGGTCTTTTGACCCTGCCCTAGAGAACTTTGAACTTGAGAGAGATGATTTAGGGTATGTGGTGGAAGAACTTTCTTTATTTTTTTGAGACGGAGTTTCACTCTTGTTGCTCAGGCTGGAGTGCAATGGCGTGATCTCGGCTCACTGCAACCTCTGCCTCCTGGGTTCAAGCGATTCTCCTGTCTCAGCCTCCTGAGTAGTTGGGATTACAGGTGCCTGCCACCACATTCAGCTAATTTTTGTTTGTTTGTTTGTTTTTTGAGATGGAGTTTTGCTCTTGTTGCCCAGGCTGGAGTGCAATGGCGTTCACTGCAACCTCCTCCTCCCGGGTTCAAATGATTCTCCTGCCTCAGGCTCCCGAGTAGCTGGGATTACAGGTATGTGCCACCATGACCAGCTAATTTTGTATTTTTAGTAGAAATTCTAAATTTCTCCACGTTTCTCCACGTTGGTCTGGCTGGTCTCAAACTCCTGAAATCAGGTGATCTGCCCACCTCGGCCTCTCAAAGTGCTGGGATTACAGGTGTGAGCCACTGTCCCCGGCCTTCTGGTGGAAGAACTTTCTAATCAGCAAAGCATTCAAGAGGTGACAGAGCATAAAAGTTAGGAAAATTTGCAGCCTGATGATACAGTAGAAAAGAAAAACCCATTTTCTGGGGAGAAATTCAAGCTGGCTGCAGAAATTTGCATAAGTAACGGGGAGCCAAATGTGAATCACCAGGGCACGTTAGAGACCTTCAAGACAACCCCTCCCATCACAGGCCTGGAGGCCTAGGAGAGAAAAATGATTTCCTGGGGCAGGTCCAGGCCCCCACTGCTGTAAGCAGCCTTGGGACTTGGTGCCCTGTGTCCCAGCCACTCCAGCCATGGCTAAAATGGGTACAGCTCCGGCCATTGCTTCAGAGGGTGCAGATCCCAAGCGTTGGCACCTTCCATGTGGTGTTGAGCTTGTAGGTGCACAGAAGCAAAAAATTGAGGTTGGGGGACCTCTGTCTACATTTCAGAGAATGTATGGAAATACCTGGATGTTTATGCAGCATTTTGCTGCAGGAGTGGACTTCATGCAGAACCTCTGCTAGGGCAGTGTGGAAGGGAAATATGGAGTGGGAGCCTCCACACAGAGTTCCCACTGGGCCACTGCCTAGTGGAGCTGTGAGAAGAGGGCCACCATCCTCCAGACCCCAGAATGGTAGAGAAGAGGGCCACCATCCTCCAGCCCCCGGAATGGTAGCTCCACCGACAGCTTGCACCATATGCCTAAAAAGCTGCAGACTCTCAATGCCAGCCTATGAAAGCACCTGGGAGCAGGGCTGTACCCTGCAAAGCCATGGGGGTGGAGCTGCCCAAGGCCATGGGAGCCTACCTCTTGCATTGGTGTGACCTGGATGTGAGACATGGAGTCAAAGGAGATCACTATGGAACTGTAAGATTTAATGACTGCCTTATTAGATTTCGGACTTGCATGGGGCTTGTAGCCACATCTTGGTCAATTTCTCTCATTTGGAATGAGTGTACTTTTATTTTTTATTTTATTTATTTATTTATTTTTGAGAGAGAGTTTTGCTCTACCCAGGTTGGAATACAATGGCACAATCTTGGCTCACCGCAACCTCCACCTCCTGGGTTCAAGCGATTCTCCTGCCTCGGCCTCCTGAATAGCTGGGATTACAAGCATGTGCCACCATGCCTGGCTAATTTTGTATTTTTAGTAGAGACAGTGTTTCTCCATGTTGGTCAGGCTGGTCTCAAACTCCCGACCTCAGGTGATCCGCTCACCTTGGCCTCCCAAAGTGCTGAGATTACAGGTGTGAGCCACCGTGCCCCACCTGGAATGGGTGTATTTATCCAACGCCTGTACTCCCACCATATCAGGGAAGCAACTAACTTGCTATTTCACAGGCTCCTAGGCAGAAGGGACTTGCATTGTCTCAGATGAAACTTTGAACTTGGACTTTTGGGTTAGTGCTGGAATGAGTTAAGACTTTGGGGGACTCAGGATGGGTGTAGTGGCTCACACCTGTAATCCCTGCACTTTGGGAAGCCGAGGCGGGCGGATCACCTAAGGTCAGAAGTTCAAGACTAGCCTGGCCAACATGGTTAAACGCTGTCTTTACTAAAAAATACAAAAAATTAGCTTGGCATGGTGGCACATGCCTGTAGTCCCAGCTACTTGGGAGGCTGAGACAGGAAAATTGCTTGAACCCAGGAGGCAGAGGTTGCAGTGAACAGAGATCATGACACTGGACTCTAGTCTGGGTGACAGAGTGAGACCCTATCTCAAAAAAAAAAAAAAAAAAAAGAATTTGGGGGACTGTTGGAAGGGTGTGATTGTGTTTTGAAATGTGAGGACATGAGAGTTGGGAGGGGCCAGAGGCGGAAAGATATGGTTTGGCTCTGTGTTCCTGCCCAAATCTTACACTGAATTGTAATAATCCCCACGTGTCAAGGCCAGGACCAGGTGGAGATAATTGAATCATGGGGGCAGTTCCCCCATGCTGTCCTCGTGATAATGAGTGAGTTCTCACGAGATCTGATGGTTTTCTAAGGGGCTTCCCACTTTGCTCGGCTCTCATTCTCTCTCCTGCCACCCTGTGAAGAGGTGCTTCCTGCCATGATTATAAGTTTCTTGAGGCCTCCCCAGCCCAACAGAACTGTGAGTCAATAAAACATTTGTTCTTTATAAATTACCCAGTCTCAGGTATTTCCTTATAGCAATGTGAGAATAGACTAATATACTTGGTTATAGTGGAACTCACATAAATTTTGCATCCTAATGGACCTGAGTTTTAATTCTGGCCCTGACCTCCTTGTACAAGTCATTTAAATTATCTAAACTTCAATTTTTTCACCTATATCATGGAGATAATAATATCTACCTTACAGGGATGCTGGGAAGTTTAAAGATAAGGTACTGGGCCGGGCACAGTGGCTCACACCTGTAATCCTGGCACTTTGGGAGGCCAAGGTGGGTGGATCACTTGAGGCCAGGAGTTCAAGACCATCTTGGCCAACATGGTGCAACCTCGTTTCTACTAAAAATACAAAAATTAGCTGGGTGTGGTGGCGCATGCCTGTAGTCCCACAGCTACTCGGGAGGCTGAGGCAGGCGAATCACTTTAACCCAGGAGGTTGAGGCTACAGTGAGCTGTGATCGTGCCACTGCACTCCAGCCTGGATGACAGAGCAAGATTCTGTCAAAAAAAAAAAAAGATAAGGTACTGTACCTAGCCCAGTGCTTGACACAGAGTAAGTGTTCCAAAAATGGTAACTTTTGCCCTTTATATCTCAAAACTCCTCATCCCTTTACTATGTTTTTTCCCCTCCCTCCCTCATCCAATGACAATCCCAGTACCTGGGATTCCTTCCTTCTTTCCTTCCTTTTTTTTTTTTTTTTTTCTTTGGGACAGGGTCTCCCTCTTTCACTCAGGCTGGAGTGCAGTGGCATGATCAGGGCTCACTGCAGCCTCAACTTCCCAGACTCAAGAGATCCTTCCACATCAGCCTCCCAAGTAGCTGGGACTACAGGCACACACCATCATGCCTGGCTAATTTTTGTATTTTTTGTAGAGATGGGGTCTCACCATGTTGTGATCTGTCTGCCTCAGCCTCCCAAAGTGCTGGGATTACAGACATGCACCATCTGCACCATCTTTCTCTTTCTCTTTATTTTTCTTTTTTTTCCTCTCTCTCTCTCAATTTCTCTCTCTCTCTCTCTCTCAACCTCTCTCTCTCTCTCTCTCTCTCTCCCTCCTTTCTCACTTTCTTGATGGGATCTCACTATGTTACCCAGGCTGGTATTCAGTGGCTATTCACAGGCACAATCATAGCACACTACAGTCTTGAATCCTGGGCTCAAGTGATCCTTTTGCTTCAGCCTCCTGAGTAGCTGGGACTACAAGCATGTACCATTGTGCCTGCATGGAAGCACTTTCATACACATTGTCACAGGATCAGTTGGGGATAGAGAAAGAAAATATACCATGCAAGGCTACAGGGTACTCTGGAGAAAGTGCTGGGCTTGAAATCAAACAGACCCGGGATGGAATTGGCTCCATTATTTCCCAAGATATATGACCAAAAGCAAATTCCCTTTACCTTAGACAAAATTTTTTTTGGCCAGGCACGGTGGCTCACACTTGTAATCCCAGCACTTTGGGAGTCTGAGGCTGGTGGATCACATGAGGTCAGGAGTTTGAGACCAGCCTAGCCGACATGGTGAAACCCCCTCTCTACCAAAAAATACAAAAATTAGTTGGGTGTGGTGACGGGCATCTGTAGTCCCAGCTACTTGGGAGGCTGAGGTGGGAGAATAGCTTGAACCCAGGAGGTGGATGTTGCAGTGAGCAGACATCGCACCACTGCCCTTCAGCCTGGGCAACAGAGTGAGACCTTGTCTCAAAAAAAAAAAAAAAAAAAAAAATTAATATAGGTTCTCGCTATGTTTCCCAGACTAGTTTCTTTTTTGAGGTGGAGTTTCGCTCTGTCGCCCAGGCTGAAGTGCAGTGGCGCTATCTGCAATCTCCGCTTCCTGAGGCTAGCCCGGCCAGCCCAGACTAGTTTCAAATTCCTGGGCTCAAGAAATTCTCCTGCCTCAGCCTCCTGAGTACCTGGGATTACAGACACATGCCACTGTGCCCCACTTTCCTTAACCTCTTTTTGAGCCTCAGTTTCCATATCTGTAAAATAAGGATAATAATATCTAGTTACTAAATGAGGGATTTTGTGCACTTATACATAGGCCTAAAAACCAGTAAATCAGGCCAGGAGCTGTGGCTCATGCCTGTAGTCCTAGCACTTTGGGAGGTGGAGGCGGGCGGATCACGAGGCCTGGAGTTCGAGACCAGCCTGGCCAATATGGTGAAACCCCATCTCTACTAAAAATACAAAAATTAGCCGAGTGTGGTGGCACTTACCTGTAGTCCCAGCTACTTGGGAGGCTGAGGCAGAAGAATCACTTGAACCCGGGAGGTGGAGGTTGCAGTGAGCCAAGATCACGCCACTGCACTCCAGCCTGGGTGACAGAGCAAGACTCCATCTCCAAAAAAAAAAAAAAAAAAAGAAAGAAAGAAAACAAACAAACAAACAACAACAACAAAAACAGTAAACGAGTATTTTGGCAGTGGCTCCTGCCTATAATCCAAGCACTTTGGGAGGCCAAGGTGGGAGGATCACTTGAGCCCAGGAGTTGGAGACCAGCCTGGAACCTCATCTCTATAAATAAATAAATAAATAAATAAATAAATAAAAGCTGGGAATGGTGGCACATGCCTGTAGTACCAAGTACTTGGGACACTGAGGTGGGAGGATCACTTGAGCCTGGGAGGTCGAGGCTGCAGTGAGCCATAATTGTGCCACTGCACTCCAGCCTAGTTGACAGAGTGAGATCCTGTGTCAAAAAACAAAACAAAAATGTAAATCAGTATTTCAATTTGTGAGCTCTCAAAAATCAAAGCTTGTGCTTATAAATGACAACTAAATTTAGGAGTCATAGGTGCCACCAAAAACTCAAATAATCTTGTGTGATTCCAATGACTTTGAGAAGAAATTTTTGTATAAAGCATATGTAATGGTTTGAATTCCTTGGTTCAAGCAATCATCCTACCTCAGCCTCCCAAGTTTCTAGGACTACAGGTGTGGATCACTACATCTGGCTAACTAAAAAAACATTTTTGTAGAGATGGGGGTATTCCTATGTTGCCCAGGATGGTCTTGAACTTGTGGCTTCAATCATCCTCCTGCCTCAACCTTTCAAGTAGCTGGGATTATAGCTGCATGCCAGTATGCCCAACTCCAAAATCTACTTTCTTTTTTTTTTTCTTTCTTTTTTTTTTTTCTTTGAGACGGAGTCTCACCCTGTCGCCCAGGCTGGAGTGCAGTGGCGCCATCTTGGCTCACTGCAAGCTCCGCCTCCCGGGTTCACACCAGTCTCTTCTCAGCCTCCCGAGTAGCTGGGACTACAGGCGCCCGCCACCACGCCCAGCTAATTTTTTTTTAATTTTTTTTTTTTAGTGGAGATGGGGTTTCACCGTGTTAGCCTGGATGGTCTCAATCTCCTGATCTCATGATCCACCCGCCTCGGCCTCCCAAAGTGCTGGGATTACAGGCATGAGCCACCATGCCCAGCCCAAAATCTACTTTCTTATTCCTAGGGTGGCTTCAGTGGTACCTGGATACTGTAAACAGGGTTCCCAATTGGTGCACTGACAGAAATTAGACCCTGGATTTGCAGAAGTGAGTTGTGAACCCTGAATTATGTCAATTCCCTCCAAAGTACATCCTCTCTGCAACCTGTTTGGGTGGATAGCAGGTCTCTTAGTGTGTCTATCCATGGGCTCTCCATCAAAAGGTTAACAATTCCGCAGGGCATGATGGCTCACGCCTGTAATACCAGCACTTTGGGAGGCTGAGGGGTTCGGATCACAAGGTCAGGAGTTCGAGACCAGCTTGGCCAACAGGGCGAAACCCCGTCTCTACTAAAAATACAAAAGTGTGGCGGGTACCTGTAATCTCAGCTACTCGGGAGGCTGAGGCAGGAGAATCGCTTGAACTCGGGAGGCAGAGGCTGCAGTGAGCTGAGATTGTGCCATTGCACTCCAGCCTGGGCGACTAGAGCAAGATTCTGTCTAAAAAAAAAAAAAAAAAAAAAAAAGTAACAATTCACAAGTTTACACACAAACAAAAAAAGCTAATTTAAAATGTTACATTCAGTTTTTATTAAACTAGTTGTCTCCTATTGGAAGAATTACAAACATTGCACTTCTAGGTAGAGAAACACACCCACAGGTACACAAGGATGTTTACTATAGAACTGTTGTTAGCTGTGAAAAATAAACAATTTCTCTGTCCATCAATAGGGGAATGACTAAATAAAATGGAGTTCATTCACATAATGGAACACTATACAGTAGTTAATAATCATGAAGTATTATATGTATCAACAGGGATAAATCTCTAAAACACAATGTTGAATGAAAAGCACATGTCACAAAAGGGTATGTGTAGTATGACACGATTTATGTCAAACACTATGATACAATACTATGTTCTATACTTTAGGCTTATAAGCAAATTTGGTATTTATTTATTTATGTATTTATTTATTTAGATGGAGTTCCACTCTTGTTGCCCAGGCTAGAGTGCAGTGCCTCGATCTCAGCTCACTGCCACCTCTGCCTCATGGGTTCAAGTGATTCTCCTGTCTCAGCCTCCCAAGTAGCTGGGATTACAGGTACCCGTCACAATGCTTAGCTACACAAATTAGTATTTAAAATACCAATTCTACGCCTACTTAAGTAGAAGTATTTAAAATATTTATCGGGAAGGATGTGTACCAAACTAAAAAATGATTATCTATGGAAAGAAGGGAAAGAAGCAGGTTGGGATGGTGGCCAAGGGGACTGTGATGGTTAATGTTTTTTTTTTTTTTGAGATGGAGTCTCACGCTATTGCCCAGGCTGGAGTGCAATGGCGTGACCTCGGCTCACTGCAACCTCCACCTCCCAGGTTCAAGCGATTCTCCTGCCTTAGCCTCCCGAGTAGCTGGGACTACAGATGTGTGCCACCATGCCCAGCTATTTTTTTTTTTTTTTTTTTTTTGAGACGGAGTCTCGCTTTGTCGCCCAGGCTGGAGTGCAGTGGCACCATCTCGGCTCACTGCAAGCTCCGCCTCCTAGGTTCACGCCATTCTCCTGCCTCAGCCTCTCAGTAGCTGGGGCTACAGGCGCGCACCACCACGCCTGGCTAATTTTTTGTATTTTTAGTAGAGACGGGGTTTCACCATGTTAGCCAGGATGGTCTCGATCTCCTGACCTCGTGATCCGCCCACCTCAGCCTCCCAAAGTGCTGGGATTACAGGCGTGAGCCACTGCGCCCGGCCCCCAGCTATTTTTTTATTTTTATTTTTAGTAGACATGGGGTTTCACCATGTTGGCCAGGTTGCTCTGGAACTCCTGACCCCAGGTGATCTGCCCTCGTTGACCTCCCAAAGTGCTGGGATTACAGGAGTGAGCCACCACACTTGGCCAGTGATGGTTAACTTTACGTGTGAACTTGATTGGGTCAAACGGTGCCTAGATATTTGGTCAAACATTATTCTCAGTGTGTCTGTGAGGGCGTTTTTCGAGGAGATTAACATTTGAATTGGTGGACTGAGTAAAGCAGATGGCCCTTCCCAATGTTGGTGGGCCTCATATAATCAGTTGAAGGCCTGAATAGAACAAAAAGGCTGACCCTCCCAAGAGTAATGGGGTAACTCCTACTATTTGACCGCTTGAGCTGAGACATTGGTCTTTTTCTGCCTTTGGACTCAAACGGAAATATTAGCTCTTGTTGGGTCTTGTGCTGGCTCTCAGAGTGGAACCACACCATTGACTCACCTTGGTCTCCAGCTTGCCAACTGCAGATCTTTGGACTTTTCAGCCTCCATGATCATGTGAGCCAATTCCTTAACACACACACACACACACACACACAATGGTTCTGTTTCTCTGGGGAATCATGACTAATACAAAGACTTTAGCTTCATCTTTTTAATGTTCTGAATTTTTTTTTTTTTTTTTTGAGACAAGAGTCTCTTTCTGTCACCCCGGCTAGAGTGAAGTGGCGCGATCTCGGCTCACTGTGAACTCCGCCTCCTGGGTTCACGCCATTCTCCTGCCTCAGCCTCCTGAGTAGCTGGGACTACAGGCACCTGCCACCACGCCCGGCTAATTTTTTTGTATTTTTAGTAGAGACAGGGTTTCACCATGTTGGCCAGGCTGGTCTCGATCTCCTGACCTTGTGATCTGCTCGCCTTGGCCTCCCAAAGTGCTGGGATTACAGGTGTGAGCCACCGCACCCAGCCAATGTTCTGATTTTTTTAAAACATTTTTTTGGGACAGGGTCTTGCTCTGTTGCCCAGGCTGGAGTGCAGTGGCATGATCAGGGCCCACTGCAGCCTCAACCTCCTAGACTCAAGCGATCCTCTTACCTTAGTCCCCCTGAGTACATGCGCCACCACACCTGGCTAATTTTTTTGAATTTTGGTAGAGACGAGGTCTCACTATGTTGCCCATGCTGGTCTTGAACTCCTGAACTAAAGCAATTCTCCCACCTCAGCCTCCCAAAGTGCTGAGATTACAGGTGTGAGCCACTGTGCCTGGCCTATTCTGACTTTTTTTTTTTTTTTTTGAGACGAAGTCTTGCTCTTGTTCCCCAGGCTGGAGTGCACTGGCGCTATCTAGGTTCACTGCAACCTTCGCCTCCCGGGTTCAAGCGATTCTCCTGCCACAGCCCCCTGAGTAGCTGGGATTACAGATGCCTGCCACATACCTGGCTAATTTTTGTATTTTTAGTAGAGATGGGGTTTCACCATGTTGGCCGGGCTGGTCTAGGACTCCTGACCTCAGGTGATCCACCCACCTTGGCCTCCCAAAGTGCTGGGATTACAGGTGTGAGCCACCATGCCTGGCCAATTCTGACTTTTTAAAAGGAGAGTGGATTCATGTATTATATTTATCATTAACTCTATCTTCAGAGAACCAAAGTATGTCAAGCCTGTATTGTTATTCCCAGGTAAGATATAATGAAACTGAAAGGTTAAATGATTGTCCCAGTCTTTCCCCTTAGCTCTACACATTCACAGGGAAGTTGCAAAGACAAATGCGGCATTATAATATAAAAGTATTTGGAACTCCTTGTTAAGACATAGAAATGTAAGGTATTGCCATTTCCTGATTTTTCCTTCTCACCTTCTTTTCTTAGATCTTCCACACCAAAGGGGTGAGCTCACACACATTGAGGAAGAGAGTGGAGGCAACAAATGTCTCATAAACATGGGAATTAACTCCATGTTACTTTCAAGGTTTGAGGATGTGCCAAAAGTTGTCTGACCCTCAGAGTGTGGAGTGAATACGACTTTGGAAATCATTGAGAATCAATGCTTTAGAAACATAATTTATGGGCACAGTAGCTAGACAGCAACATTTGCAGTGGAAAATTCCTCTAACTCCCAGGTTAAAGGATGGGGATAATTATTCTGGAGAGGAAAAATGTACTTTGAAATATGTAAGAGGAAGGCAGAACAAATTTAAAAGGGGGGAAAACTTTATGTGAATATGTGAATATTTATAAAATCCTGAAGTCTCCTGACTATATTTTTGAGGAAAAGCATATTGACATGAAATCTATTTGGGAGACTTTCCATTTTACTTAAACAGAGAAAAAGGAATAAAGGTGGTTCTGTTATCAACAGTGTTCTAAAACCCTCTTTCCACCAAATTAAGAAAAAGCTACTGCATCTTAGATCTTAGAAGGTCTTGTGTAACTACTTGAATCTGTAAACAGGGAAGTGGAACAGTCTCCGTAGCCTTCCCCCTCACTCCAAGTCAATTGTCTGACATTTATTTATTTATTTATTTATTTTTGAGATGGAGTCTCACTCTGTTGCCCGCCACTATGCCCAGCTAATTTTTTGTATTTTTAGTAGAGACGAGGTTTCACCATGTTGGCCAGGCCGCTCTCGAACCCCTGACCTCATCATTTGCCTGCCTTGGCCTCGCAAAGTGCTGGGATTATAGGCGTGAGCCACTGTGCCTAGCCTGTTTGACCTTTAAATTAATAATGTTGTATTAGTTGTCACACAAAATGCCCTATTATACAAGTAGAATTATCCATCTTATCAAATTTGGTAGTTTATCAGGATACTTCTGAAAGCTGTTTTCAGAATATTTCCTTTTCCCCGATTAAGTACGGCTTTCTTTAAGCAATGTACTTTATTTATTTATTGAGATGGAGTTTCCCTAGGTTGCCCATGCTGGAGTGCAGTGGTGTGATCTCAGCTCACTGCAGCCTTTGCCTCGCAGGTTCAAGCGATTCTCCTGCCTCAGCCTTCTGAGTAGCTGGGATTACAGGCGCATGCCCCTATGCCAGGCTAAATTTTGTATTTTTGGTAGAGATGGGGTTTCACCATGTCGGGCAGGATGGTCTCGAACTCCTGACCTCGGGTGATCCACCTGCCTTGGCCTCTCAAAGTGCTGGGATTACATGCATGAGCCACTGTGCCCGGCCTAAGCAATGTACTTTAAATTTATAAACAACAGTATTCTAAACAACAGGAATTCTAAAATGATTATGTGGACCTCTGGTTTGAGTTTGGCCATAGTCTTTATATGGTGTTTACATGAAAGTATGCTAATAATATTTTATTGTGAGGTTTTCATTACTTTTATCTGAAGAATCTAATTTTTCTCAGACTTTATCATTGAGCTTTTATTAAATATCCTAGTGCATTTCAACTAAAATGAAAAAGGTTTTCTGAACTTCATATAATCTTTATTTGCATTATTTGTATAAATGCTTAAAATTACAATCAGAATTTTTCATTACATTTGAGATCCAAGACAAATATTCTGGCTTCATATTACACGTTTTCATTTCTTTTTTTTTTTTTCTTTTTTGAGGCAGAGTCTCGCTCCATCACCCAGGCTGGAGTGCAATGGTGTGATCTTGGGCTCACTGCAACCTCTGCCTCCTGGGTTCAAGCCATTCTCCTGCCTCAGCCTCCTGAGTAGCTGGGATTATAGGCGCCTGCCACCATGCCCGGCTAATTTTTGTATTTTTAGTAGAGACAGGGTTTCACCATGTTGGTCAGGCTGGTCTCGAACTCCTGATCTCATGATCCACCCACCTTGGACTCCCAAAGTGCTAGGATTACAGGTGTCAGCCACTGCACCCGGCCCTAGAAAGATAAATTTTTAAAAACTTATGGTTTTATTTTTCGCAGGCAAGGGCACTATGTCTCATCCATTTCCCTGTCTTCAAAATCAAGTGTTTGTAACTTTCTAAACATTTGCAACTATCCTCTTGAGCATCAAAACTGCAATTTGGTTGAAGTAATGATGTCATGACAGCAACTTATCTTACATATTTTTGATTGCCTTTTAATTTTCATATACTGCTATTTGTAGACTGAAGGATAGAACCTGATTTTCCATCAAACAGCATACCATTTTTTATACTATATATAAAAAATCTGATTGATCATTGTACTTCAAAGGTCTTTGAGCTCTATTTCACAACAGTTGTTATGAATGAATGTCTTTTCAAACTCTGTTTTGTTATTTCTTCTTGGGAAATAAGACTGAATTCATCGAGTGGGTGTTTTATTGGTCTTAACTTGCTGAATGGTAGGCTGTAAACCTCAAGAATGTTTCAACAACTCATAAAGGAATAAAGACCCCAGTTTAAAAGTTTCTGATGACTGGGATCTTAAATAGACTACTAACCTCACTAAGTTTCTTCTGGTAGTCCTTTTGAAAACTTGTAACATTTAAATTTTTATCACTTTCTGTATCTAAAGGTTGTAGAAAAGTGTTATTTATTTATTTATTTATTTAATAGGGACAAACAACTTGGGATAGCCCCTATTTTTTTTTTTTTTTTTTTGAGACAGAGTCTCGCTCTGTCGCCCAGGCTGGAGTGCAGTGGCCGGATCTCAGCTCACTGCAAGCTCCGCCTCCCGGGTTCACGCCATTCTCCTGCCTCAGCCTCCCGAGTAGCTGGGACTACAGGCGCCCGCCACCTCGCCCGGCTAGTTTTTTGTATTTTTTTAGTAGAGACGGGGTTTCACCGTGTTAGCCAGGATGGTCTCGATCTCCCGACCTCGTGATCCGCCCGTCTCGGCCTCCCAAAGTGCTGGGATTACAGGCTTGAGCCACCGCGCCTGGCCTTTTTGCTTTTTCTTGTGCTACTAGTTGATATACTTCTTTAAGAATATCTAATTGGCTATAATGTTTTGCCCTGGAAAGTGACTTTAAATTGATTCTCAAAGTGTTCTATAAGCCATATTTAAATCTGAAAGGCTAAAACCTCAGTAAAGACTCCAAGGCTGATGTCATTTTCTAATTTGGCACCTAGACATCTGGATGTCCCACCCTCTGTGAAACAAGTCATCGACTTTCATTGTTGGTAGCCTGAGAAAATGCATGTCAAGTTTTATAGCTTTATAAATAAATCAAAAAGCATCTTTGGAAAAAAAGGACTATATGAAAGGCATTCCAAACTAATGGATATATCAAATATTTATTGATCACCAAGTTTTATTTATTGAGCATCTACTATGCTAGACAGATGTTTCTACTCTTGAATAAGTACACTAAGTTTCACTAGGAAGCAGAAAACTGTGATCTTGTATCCACTCTCTGTAAAATGTGTTCTCTAGTGGTGCAGAGAAACAGCCTAGGACTTGGGGATGAGAGGATTAGGGTGCTGCTCCTAACTGTTACTGGACAATGTGTTATACTGGGGAAGTTAATCTCTTGACTCTTCAGTTTCTTCTCTGAAAAGTGAGGTAGTTGGTGTGGATGCCCCTCTATGTATCTTCCACACATTCTTCCGAATGAAGGGAAGGGACAAATGTGGAATGCAATATTCAAGAGAGAGTTTATGCCAGGCGTGTTAGCTCACGCCTGTAATTCCGGCACTTTGGGAGGCCGAGGTGGGTGGATCACTTGAGGTCAGGAGTTCGAGACTAGCCTGGCCAACATGGTAAAACCCCGTCTCTACTAAAAATACAAAAATTAGCCAGGCGTGGTGGCAGGCGCCTGTAATCCCAGCTACTTGGGAGGCTGAGGCAGGAGAATTGCTTGAACTCGGGAGGTGGAGGTTGCAGTGAGCCGAGATCCCACCACTGCACTCCAGCCTGGGCGACAGAGTGAGACTCTGTCTCAAAAAAAAAAAAAAAAAAAAAAAAAAAAGAGAGAGAGAGAGAGAGACTTTGTGGGGAATATGAGGCTTGACAAAGTCCAATGAAGGATTCAGAAGCTTGGGAAGCAAGCAGTGTGTCTGGGCATAGTGAAATTGGTTCCTGCTGCTAGGTATGTGATTACTTTTAGTTTATGGCATACAATAAATAACTACAAAGCTAGGATAATGTACATATTTACCTACTTCCTTGGGAAGACAAGTTTGAAAGATGCTTCAGGTGATTAGAGGATGAGAAAAGATGGCATATTAAAATATATTATTATCATTATTAGGTATTAATCACTAGGTTTTTGTTTTTGTTTTTGAGATAGGATCTGGCTCTGTCATCCAGGCTGGAGTGCAGTGGCACAATCTTGGCTCACTGCAACTTCCACCTCCTGGGCTCAAGCCATCCTCCCATGTCATCCTCCCAAGTCAGTAGCTGGGACTACAGGCACACGCCACCATATCCGGTTAATTTTTGTATTTTTAGTAGAGAGGGGGTTTTGCCATGTTGCCCAGGCTTGTCTCAAACTCCTGAGCTCAAGCAATCCACTTGCCTCGGCCTCCCGAAGTGCTGGGATTACAGGCCTGAGCCACTGCACCTGCCCTTATCACTAGGTTGGTTTGTTTTCTTTGAAAATGTATCAACTCAGGTTAAAAGTAAAATAGAATAACTCATCATTATAATAACACACACACAAAAATCCGTAAATCTGGACATGATCTTTGAATTAGATTCCTGACAAATATGTTTTAACTACTGGCTCTCCTGGGGGAAAAATAGACTGGTCTCTAGTGTTTGCTGATTTCCATGGTGTAAATACTCCCATCATGGCTGATTTCAAGCTCTCAACCTGAAATCACTGAACCAGAGTTGGGAAGACATGTGTACAATCAATTCTAGGGAAGACATGTGTACAATCAATTCTAGTGAGATGGTGCTAGCAGACTGTAGCACACCACCACTGTATATAAGGTATGCATAAGGAATATATTTATATTACCTTTCTTTCTGAACCATTTGAGGATACGTTGCAGGCATAATGCCCCTTTTACCCCTAAATAATTCAGCATGAGCATGTACTTTTTTTTTTTTTTTGAGACGGAGTCTCGTTCTGTCGCCCACGCTGGAGTGCAGTAGCATGATCTTGGCTCACTGCAAGCTCCGCCTCCTGGGTTCATGCCATTCTCCTGCCTCAGCCTCCTGAGTAGCTGGGACTACAGGTGCCTGCCACCATGCCTGACTAATTTTTGTATTTTTAGTAGAGACGGGGTTTCACCGTGTTAGCCAGGATGGTCTCGATCTCCTGACCTTGTGATCCGCCTGCCTCAGCCTCCCAAAGTGCTGGGATTACAGGTGTGAGCCACCGCACCCAGCCCAGCATGTACTTCTTAAGAATAAAGACATCCTCCTACATAACCACAATTGTCAAAATCAGGAAATTAACACTAATTCAGTATTATTAGGCCAGGCATGGTGGCTCATGCCTGTAATCCCAGCACTTTGTGAGGTCAAGGGAGACGGATTACTTGAGGTCAAGAGCTTGAGACCAGCTTGGCCAACAAAGTGAAACCCCGTCTCTACTAAAAATACAAAAATTAGTCAGGTGTGGTGGCACGCACCTGTAATTCCAGCTACTTGGGAGGCTGAGGCACAAGAATGGCTTGAACCCAGGAGATGGCGGTTGCAGTGAGCCGAGATAGTGTCACTACACTCCAGCCTGGGTGACACAGCAAGACTCCATCTCCAGAAAAAAAAAGTTTGGTCCAGAATCTAATCCAGTACTGTCTATATATTTGAGATAAATATATTTTCTCAGAAGTTTCTATCCTTAGCACTCTTCTACTTTGAAAACCTCCACTCATCCTCTCTTCACACCTCTTAATCTTTCCACAAGCAGTTCTAGCATTAATTTCTAGTGTCTAACATTAGAAGTGCTATCAGCATATAACAGTAAACTTGCTACCAATGATAGACATCAAATGCTGACAGTGGTGATAATGTTTGAATTCTGTTTCTTTTTTCCATTTTTTTTCCTTTTTGCTTTTGCTCATTTTCCTTCTTTAATGACCACCATGGCTAAGGCCAATAGTGTTTGAATTTTACTTAATGTTGGTAGTTACAATAACAAATACTTCACTTAAACTCAAATAGTCTTTAATGTTATTAATATGAGTGTCCTCCTTAATTACTAATATGACCTTGGCTTTATAAGCTTGTTTTATACCAATAAAAGAGAGTCTTGTTGGAGGTTCTGGGCAATATTAATTTTAACCAAATCACTTTCAGCAATATAGGGAAAGAGCCAAAAAATATTTGTTGTTGGGGGTAGGGTTTATTTTTTCTCTTAACAGCAATGCTTCTGTTTCTATAAATCTGAGTTGATAGGTCTGCTTGTGCCTTGATAAATGTTTTGTTGTTGTTTATTAAAAGTTTGCACTGAGGCCAGGTGTGGTGGCTCACGCCTGTAATCCCAGCACTTTGGGAGGCCGGGGCAGGCAGATCACGAGGTCAGGAGTTTGAGACCAGCCTGACCAACATGGTAAAACCCAATCTCTAGTAAAAATACAAAAATTAGCTGGGCATGGTGGTGCATGCCTGTAATCCCAGCTACTCAGGAGGCTGAGGCAGGAGAATCATTTGAACCCAGGAGGTGGGGTTTGCAGTGAGGCGAGATCGTGCCACTGCAATCCAGCCTGGATGACAGAGCAAGTTTCTGTCTCAAAAAAAAAAAAAAAAGAAAAAAAAAGAAAAACAAAAAAAAAGTGTGCACTGAAAAAGTAATGCAAATGTCATTTGTCTACACAAACAAACCCTATGACATTGTTTACTTAACACAGATAACTAGCACTGATGGCAGTGTTAAGTCGCCATATAATTAGTTCCTGATAGGAACCAATTATTTCGGCTAGTATTTCTCAGATGATTTAGGCAGAAGGTAGTTTTTCCTTGAAATTTCCAGATATTCATAAGTTTCAACTTTGCTTCCATGGAGACGCCACCATTCAGTGAAGGCTGTGCCTCTATATGTAAAAATACACAAAAAAGGAAAACTGAATGGATTATTAAATAAAGACAAAATGAAGTTGTTCACTGTAGTTACCATCTTGTTTCAGGCTAAAAAGCATATATACCTCATCTAAACCCTGGCTACATTTTCACTGCCACTGCTTAGTTTGGCACCATCACTTCTTAGACTGTGTATCTCTTTCCAGTGCATCACGCAGATCGACATCTTTCTAAAATGTCAATCTGAATATGTAGCTTCCATGACTCTCTATTGCCTACTGGATGCCAAAATCCTTCCTCAGCACTGCACACAAGGGCACTCTATGATTGGGCTCTTGCCTATGTCTCTAGCACAAACTTCTCCAGTTCTTTGTTTTAGTATTTCAAATTATTTATTTATTTTTTAAGAGGCAGCATCTTGCTCTGTTGTCCAGGCTGGAGTACAGTGGTGTGATCACACCTCACTGCAACCTTGAACACCTGGGCTCAAGTGATCTTCCTGCCTCAGCCTCAGTTATTATAATTTTTTTTTTTTTTTTTTAAATTCCAGACAGGGTGTCACTTCCATTGGCCAGGCTGGAGTGCAGTGTCATGATCACGGCTTATTGTAGCCTCGATTTCCTGGGCTCAGGTCATTCTCCCACCTCAGCCTCTTGAGTTAGCTGGGACTACTGGTGTGTGCCACCCCACCTGGCTAACTTTTTGTATTTTTAGTAGAGATGGGGTTTCGCCATGTTACCCAGGCTTCAGTTCTTTTAGTAGAAATCCCTGCCTTCCATTTCCTAGGTGTTAGCTAAATTAACTACTTGCAGTTCCAGGAGGAGACAGGCTCTCTGTTTTGATTTTCCATTCCTTTGTTCATACTCTTCCCTGGGCAAAGCTCTTTATCTTTTGTTTGCCTAATGAATACTATGTCACTTTAATGCTTTTTAAAATTTTATTTTTAAAATAATTTTAGTAGAGATGGGAGGTCTCACCATGTTGCCCAGGCTGCTCTTAAACTCCTGGGCTCAGACGATCCTCCTGCCTCTGCCCCTCAAAGTGCTGGGATTACAGGCGTGAACCACTGTGCCTAGTTCATCATTTTAACTCTTACCATCTTTTTCTGACTCCTGACTCCAGAATCCTTTTCTGACTCTTGCCCACATTCTCCTTTGTGTGCACATTCTACTTTTGTCAACCTTCTATAATAGCACCTACAACACTTGATTGAATTTCTTTGATCCCGACTATCTTTTCTTAATAGGTTGCAAGCTCTTTAAGGTCAAGAGTTGTGAATTACAGTCATCCCTCTGTATCCATGGGTTCCCCATTCTTGGATTCAAGACCATCCTGGCCAACATGGTGAAAACCCCGTCTCTACTAAAAATACAAAAATTAGCTGGGCATGGTGGCGCGTGCCTGTAGTCCCAGCTACTCGGGGGGCTGAGGCAGAAGAATCGCTTGAACCCAGGAGGTGGAGGTTGCAGTGAGCCGAGATCACGCCACTGCACTCCAGCCTGGGTGACAGAGCGAGACTCTGTCTTAAAAACGAAAACAAAATCAAAAAGAAAATAATACAAATAATAAAACCAATACAGTAGAACTGTATTGTGTGTGCGTATATATATACGTAGTATTTACATTGTATTAGGTATAAGTAATCTAGAGATGATTTAAAGTATGTGGGAGAATGTGTGTAGGTTATATGCAAATACTGTGCCATTTTACATTAGGAACTTGAACATTTTGATATTCTGGAGGGATCCTGGAACCAACCTCCCTTGGATATGGAGGGACGACTATATTCATTTTTCTATGAACAGCCCATAGAATACTGTGTGGCTGGCTGGCAGAAGGCACTCAGTAAATACTGTTGAATGAAGAACAATTTTAATCAGAATTATCTGGATAGCCACTGTTCAATGTAGTAGCCACTAGCCACATGTGGCCATTTACATTTAAATTTTAATGAGTTAAAATTAAAAGAAATAAAAAATTCAGTTCTTCAGTTGCACTAGCCACATTTCAAGTGCTCAGTAGCTACATGGGACTACCATGCTAGACAACACAGGTTATAGAAATTGTATCCTTGCAAAAAGTTCTAAAAGTGCTGATTTAAATAATTATTTCTTCTTCTATTTCAATATAATAGACATGTATTACCAGCCTGGGCAACAAAGAAAGATCCCCATCTCTACAAAAAATTTAAAAACAGGCCGGGCACGGTGGCTCAAGCCTGTAATCCCAGCACTTTGGGAGGCCGAGACGGGCGGATCACGAGGTCAGCAGATCGAGACCATCCTGGGGTGAAACCCTGTCTCTACTAAGAAATACAAAAAACTAGCCGGGCGACGTGGCGGGCGCCTGTAGTCCCAGCTACTCGGGAGGCTGAGGCAGGAGAATGGCGTAAACCCGGGAGGCGGAGCTTGCAGTGAGCTGAGATCCGGCCACTGCACTCCAGCCTGGGCGACAGAGCGAGACTCCGTCTCAAAA